>NW_017194257.1:0-9421 GCF_001704415.2 Capra hircus
CGAAGTTCGCATGGGACTGGTCTTTCCTGAGGCCACCAGAGCAGGTCCCTGAGGTCCCGGTCGTAAGTTGTGAGCACCTGCCTCAACTGGAGAAAATCCAGGTGGTTCTTCCCTCCAGGCGAGATGAGGCCCATTTCCGCTGAGGCCATATCCAGGCTAATCACACCTAACATGTGGAACTTCCAAAAGTTCCTTCACACCCTTGCTGCAACTCAAGAAACTCCTCGACATACCGTCTCCAGAGGAGAGGAAGCACGAGAGTCCGCCCACATACAGAGGAGCACCGATTCCCGCCTCCTAGTTCGAGAGGAGGGATCCTTTCCTGCGGTCGGAAAGAATTCCCGGGCGTTCCCATCGCATCTCAAGAGGAGCGCTCTCCACAGGAAAGGCGAGAGGAAATCCAGGTTCGTGCCACCATTCCCAGAGTCACCCAGATGTCTCTGTCCATTCCAGGGAAAACTGTTTTCCCTGCAATGCCTCGACTTTCAAGCCGAGGATCGACTCACACCACGGTGGCACGTGGGACAGCCCTGTGGGAAAGGCTCGTGGGAAAGCCTCGAGGGAAAGCCACTGATCCCTCGATCCACGCGAAGAGAAGCGTATCACTGCTGCTAGAGCTCGGGAGGAAAGCGCACGTGCCTGCCCACTCGAGTCGATGTCTGACTCCCCTGGGGAGACTCCAGAAGTACCCCAAGATCCATGTCACACTGGAGAGGAATCCTCAGGTTCCGGCACCGACTCCACACAAGGTCTTAGACCCCGGCATCGATGGGGCAGGTATCCCGAGAGGGCCCCGAGCAACTCGCATGGGGAATGGCCTTCCTGAGGCCACCAGTGCGGGTCCTGAGGTCCCCGTCGTATGTCGAGAGCACCTGCCACAACTCGAGAAAATCCAGGAGGTTCTCCCCTCCAGGCGAGATGAGGCCCATTTCCGCTGAGGCGTCTCGAAGCTAATCACACCTAACCTCTGGAACTTCCAAAGGGTCCTTCACACCCTTGCTGCAACTCAAGAAGTTCCCCGACATACCCGTCTCCACTCGAGAGGAAGCACGAGAGTCCGCCCACATCCAGAGGAGCCCTTTTCTCCCTCATAGCTCGAGACGGGGATCCTTTCACTGTGTGTCGGGAAAGAATTCCTGGGGTTCCCGTCGCATCTCCAGAGGAGGCACTCTCCACAGGAAATGCGAGAGGAACTCCAGGGTGGTGCCACCATTCCCAGAGTCCCCCAGATATCTCAGTCCATTCCAGGGAAACCTGTTTTCCCTGCAGTGCCTCGACTTTCAAGCCGAGGATCGACTCACACCACGGTGGCACGTGGGACAGCCCTGTGGGAAAGCCTCGTGGGAAAACCTCGTGGGAAATCCTCGAGGGAAAGCCACAGATCCCTTGATCCACGCCAAGGGAAGGGTGACACTGCTGCTACAGCTCGGGAGGAAAGCGCTCGTGCATGCCAAGACTGAAGACGAGGACTGACTTCCCTGAGGAGACTCCAGAAGTCCCTCAAGATCCATGTCAGCACTGGAGAGGAATCCTGAGGTTCTGGCACCATCTCCACACAATGTCTTAGGCCCGGCATCGACGGGAGAGGAATCCCGAGAGGTAACCGAGCAATTCCCATGGGGACTGGTCTTTCCTGAGGCCACCAGAGCAGGTCCCTGAGGTCCCGGTCGTAAGTTGTGAGCACCTGCCTCAACTGGAGAAAATCCAGGAGGTTCTCCCCTCCAGGCGAGATGAGGCCCATTTCCGCTGAGGCGTCTCGAATCTAATCACACCTAATCTCTGGAAATTTCAAAGGGTTCTTCACAACCTGGCTGCAACTCAAGAAATTCCCCGAAATACCCGACTCCACTCGAGAGGAAGCACAGGAGTCCTGCCCACATCCAGATGAGCCCCTTTTCCGCCTCATAGCTCGAGTGGTGGGATCCTTTCCTGTGTGGTCGGGAAAGAATTCCCGCGTTCCCTTCGCCTCTCAAGAGGAGGCGCTCTCCTCTGGAAAGGCGAGAGGAAATCCAGGTTCGTGACACCATTCCCACAGTCCCCCAGATGTCTCAGTCCATTCCAGGGAAAACTGTTTTCCCTGCACTGCCTCGACTTTCAAGCCGAGGATCGACGCACACTGGTGGCACGTGGGACAGCCCTGTGGGAAAGCCTCGTGGGAAAGCCTCGAGGGAAAGCCACAGATCCCTTGATCCACGCGAAGGGAAGCATGACACTGCTGCTATAGCTCGGGGAAAGCGCACGTGCCACTCGAGTCGATGTCTGACTCCCTGGGAGACTCCAGAAGTACCCCAAGATTCATGTCAGCACTGGAGAGGAATCCTCAGGTTCCGGCACCGTCTCCACACAAGGTCTTAGGCCCTGGCATCGACTGGAGAGGAATTCCAAGAGGCCCCCGAGAAACTCGCATGTGGAGAGGCCTTTCCTGAGGACACCAGAGGGGTCCCTGAGGTCCCCGACGTAAGTCGAGAGCACCTGCCGCAACTCGAGAAAATCCAGGAGGTTCTCCCCTCCAAGCGAGATGAGGCCCATTTCCGCTGAGGCGTCTCGAGAGTAATCACACCTAACCTCTTGAACTTCCAAAGGGTCCTTCACACCCTTGCTGCAACTCAAGAAGTTCCCCGACATTCCCGTCTCCACTCGAGATGAAGCACGAGAGTCTCGCCCACATCCAGAGGAGCCCCGTTTCCGCCTCCTAGCTCGAGAGGAGGGATCCTTTCCCTGCGTGGTCGGCAAAGAATTCCCGGCGTTCCCATCTCATCTCAAGAGGAGGCGCTCTCCACAGGAAAGGCGAGAGGAACTCCAGGGTCGTGCCACCATTCCCAGAGTCCCCCAGATGTCTCAGTCCATTACAGGGTAACCTGTTTTTCCTGCACTGCCTCGACTTTCAAGCTGAGGATCCACTCACACCACGGTGGCACGTGGGACAGCCCTGTGGGAAAGCCTCGTGGGAAAGCCTCGTGGGAAAGCTCAGAGGGAAAGCCTCGAGCGAAAGCCACAGATAACTTGATCCATGCGAAGGGAAGGGTGACACTGCTGCTACAGCTCGGGAGGAAAGCGCACGTGCATGCCACCACTTGAGACGAGGACTGACCCCCTGGGGAGACTCGGAAGTACCCCAAGATCCATGTCAGCACTGGAGAGGAATCCTCAGGTTCCGGCACCGACTCCACACAAGGTATTAGGCCCCGGCATCGATTGGAGAGGAATCCGAGAGGCCCCGGAGAAACTCGCATGGGACTGGCCTTTCCTGAGGCCACCAGAGAGGGTCAATGAGGTCCCCATCGTAAATCGAGAGCACCTGCCGCAACCCGAGAAAATCCAGGAGGTTCTCCCCTCCAGGCGAGATGATGCCCATTTCCGCTGAGACGTCTCGAGGCTAATCACACCTAACCTCTGGAACTTCCGAAGGGTCCTTCACACCCTTGCTGCAACTCAAGAAGTTCCCCGACATACCCGTCTCCACTCGAGAGGAAGCACGAGAGTCCCGCCCACATCCAGAGGAGCCCCGTTTCCGCCTCCTAGCTCGAGAGGAGGGATCTTTCCCTGCGTGGTCGAGAAAGAATTCTCGGCGTTCCGGTCTCATCTCAAGAGGAGGCGCTCTCCACAGGAAACGCGAGAGGAACTCCAGGGTCGTGCCATCATTAACAGAGTCCCCCAGATGTCTCAGTACATTCCAGGGAAACCTGTTTTCCCTGCACTGCCTCGCCTTTCAAGCCGAGGATCGACTCACACCACGGTGGCACGTGGGACAGCCCTGTGGGAAAGCCTCGTGGGAAAGCCTCGAGGGAAAGTCTTGTGGGAAAGTCTTGTGGGAAAGGCTTGAGCGAAAGCCACAGTTCCCTTGATCCACGCGAAGGGAAGCGTGACACTGCTGCTACAGCTCGGGAGGAAACGCACGTGCATGCCCCCACACGAGACGAGGACTGACTCCCCTGGGGAGACTCCAGAAGTACCCCAAGATCCATGTCGGCACTGGAGAGGAATCTTCAGGTTCCGGCACCGGACTCCACACAAGGTCTTAGGCCCCAGGCATCGTCGGAGAGGAATCCCAAGAGGCCCCCGAGCAAGTCGCATGGGGACTGGCCTTTCCTGAGGCCACCAGAGCGGGTCCGTTAGGTCCCCGTCGTAAGTAGAGAGGCATTGGCCTCCAACTCGAGAAAATAGAGGAGGTTCTCCCCTCCAGGCGAGATGAGTCCCATTTCCACTGAGGCGTCTCGAGGCTAATTACACCTAACCTCTGGAAAATTCCAAAGGGTCCTTCACACCATTGCTGCAACTCAAGAAGTTCCCTGACATACCCGTTGACACTCGAGAGGAAGCACGGAGATTCAGCCCACATCCAGAGGAGACCCGTTTCCGCCTGCTCTCTCGAGGAGGAGGGATTCCTTTCCCTGCGTGGTCAGGAAACGAATTCCCGGCCGTTCCCGACGCATCTCAAGAGGAGGTGCTCATCTCACTAAAGGCGAGAGGAACTCCAGAGTCGTGCCACCATTCCCTGAGTACCCCAGATGTCTCAGTCCATTCCAGGGAAACCTGTTTTCCCTGCACTGCCTCGCCTTTCAAGCCGAGGATGGACTCACATCACGGTGGCACGTGGGACAGCCCTGTGGGAAAGCCTCGTGGGAAAAGCCTCGAGGGGAAAGCCACAGATCCCTTGATCCACACGAAAGGGAAGCGTGACACTGCTGCTACAGCTCGGGGAGGAAAGCGCACTGTGCATGCCCCCACTCGAGACGAGGACTGACTCCCCTGGGGAGACTCCAGAAGAACCCCCAAGATCCATGTCAGCACTGGAGAGGAATCCTCAGGTTCCAGCATCCACTCCAAAACAAGATCTTAGGCCCCGGTATCGTCGGGAGAGGAATTCCGAGAGGCACCCGAGAAACTCGTATGGGGACTGGCCTTTCCTGAGGCCACCAGAAGCGGGTCCCTGAGGTCCCCGTCATAAGTCGAGAGCACCTGCCGCAACTTGAGAAAATCCAGGAGGTTCTCCCCTCCAGGCGAGATGAGGCCCATTTCCGCTGAGGCATCTCGAGGCTAATCACACCTCACCTCTGGAACTTCCAAAGGGTCCTTCACACCCTTGTTGCAACTCAAGAAGTTCTCCGACATACCCGTCTCCTCTCGAGAGGAAGCACGAGAGTCCCGCCCACATCCAGAGGAGCCCCGTTTCCGCCTCCTAGTTCGAGAGGAGGGATCCTTTTCCCTACGTGGTCGGGAAAGAATTTCCCGCCGTTCCCGTCGCATCTCAAGAGGAGGTGCTCTCCACAGGAAAGGCGAGAGGGACTCCAGGGTCGTGCCACAATTAGCAGAGTCACCCAGATGTCTCAGTCCATTCTAGGGAAAACTGTTTTCCCTGCACTGCCTCGACTTTCAAGCCGAGGATCGACTCACAACCACGGTGGCACGTGAGACAGCCCTGTGGGTAAGCCTCGTGGGAAAGCCTCGAGGGAAAGCCACAGATCCCTTGATCCACGCGAAGGGAAGCGTGACACTGCTGCTACAGCTTGGGAGGAAAGCGCACCTGCATGCCCCCACTCAAGACGAGGACTGACTCCCCTGGGGAGACTCCAGAAATTCCCCAAGATCCATGTCATCCCTGGAGAGGAATCCTCAAGGTTCCGGCCACCGACTACACACAAGGTCTTAGGCCCCGGGGTATCGACGGGAGAGGAATCCCGAGAGGCCACCGAGCAACTTGTATGGGGACTGGCCTTTCCTGAGGCCACCACACCCGTCCCTGAGGTCCCCGTCGTATGTCGAGAGCACCTGCTGTAACTGGAGAAAATGCCAGGAGGTTCTGCCCTCCAGGCGAGATGAGGCCCATTTCCGCTGAGGCGTCTCGAGGCTAATCACACCTAACCTCTGGAACTTCCAAAGGGTCCTTCACACCCTTGCTACAACTCAAGAAGTTCCCCGACATACCCGTCTCCACTCGAGAGGAAAGCACAGACAGTCCCCGCCCACATCCAGAGGAGCCCCGTTTCCCGCCTCCTAGCTTAAGAGGAGGGATTCTTTCCCTGCGTGGGTGGGAAAGAATTCCCCGTGTTCCCGTCGCATCTCAAGAGGAGGAGATCTCCACAGGAAAAGCGAGAGGGACTCCAGGGTCTTGCCAGCATTCCAAGAGTCCCCCAGATGTCTAAGTCCATTCCAGAAGAACCTGTTTTCCCTGCACTGCCTCGAATTTCACGCCGAGGATCGACTCACACCACGTGGCACGTGGGACAGCCCTGTTGGAAAGCCTCGTGTGAAAGCCTCAATTGAAAGCGACAGATCCCTTGATCCACACGTCAGAAAGCGTGACACTGCTGCTACAGCTCGTGAGGAATTGGCAGGTGCATGCCCCACATGAGATGAGGACTGAATCCCGTGGCAAGACTCCAGAAGTATGGAAAGACTCATGTCAGCACTGGAGAGGCATCCTCAGGGTCTGGCCCCGACTCCACACAAGGTCTTAGGCAACGGCATCGATGGGTGAGGAATCCCTAGAGGCCCCTGGTAACTCGCATGGGGACTGGCCTTTCCTGAGGCCACCAGAGCGGGTCCCTGAGGTCCGCATCGTAACTCGAGAGCACCTGCCGCAACTGGGTAAAATCCAGGAGGTTCTCCCCTCCAGGCGAGATGAGGCCCATTTCCCCTGAGGCCTATATGCTGTATGTAATTTCCACTGATATTTAGAGCTTCACATACCTGTTAATTAACGTGGCTACAAAGACAGGGCCATTGTCGGATTCTATACTGGTTGGAAACCAAGTCTGGGAATTATTTCTCAAATCAGCGAGCTACTTCATTTTCTTTTTCAGATCAGGTAGGGAAGGCCTCTGCCCAACCGGAGAAGGTACCTACTATTCTAGTAAGTCATGATAACAGGTGACTGCCTTTGCTTCCCCGAAGGACACTCGCTTTCCCTGCATCCTGAGAACTCCACGTCTCAGCCAGTTGGAAAAGCGCTTCTTGGAGGTCATTATTCAGGGGCAATTTCCCCTGGAGCCCGGGGCCATAGGGAGCGGCTCCACACTCCCAGGGAAAGGCAGAGCCACAGCCACACATCTGTCCCATCCCCTTTGCTCTGTAGGAGAGCTCTAGTGAGCCTAGGTCTGTCAGGAAAATTCTTGGCTCCTATGGGGACACATTCTATGTGTGAAACTGCATCCAGGACCTAGGGGCCACAGGGCGCCTGTTTCTCTCGGGGGCGAGGGTGGGGGGCCTGAAGCAGTGCGGCCCAGCAACAGCTTCCACATCCATCCAATTGCTCTTTTCTTACCTCTGATAGAACTAGCTTTGTTCCAGCCTTTGGCAATTTGGAGGCAAGCGGGCCCCACTTCCTCCCCAAGGAGGCATGGGACCTACTTTTGAGTGGAAAGGCCCCTCACGGAGCTGAACCCAGGAAGGCACCCAGTCATGTCTGACACATTCCTGCATCCTGCTTCTTCATGAGCAATACCGCTATAAGCTAGGAATGTCTTTCCAAGGCTCAGAAAGGACAGGGGAGATGCATGGTGCTGCCTCTGGAATTTCGGTCCTCTGAGCAGACCTGGAGGTCTCCCCTTGAAGGAGCTAACCAGTTTCTTCCAAATACAGGCTTGCAAACACACACTGGGTGGCTGCCTCTTCTTCCCTGTAGGACGATCACTTTCCCCGCATCCTGTGAACTCTGCATCACAGCCTGCTGGAAAAGCGCTTCTTGGAGGTCATTTTTCAGGGACAATTTTCCCTGGAGCCCGGGGCCATAGGGAGGGCCCCATGCTCGCTGGGAAAGGCAGAGTCACATCCACAGTCTGTTCTACCCCTTTTGCCCTGTAGGAGAGCTCTAGTGAGCCTAGGTCTGTCAGGAAAATTCTTGGCTCCTATGGGGACACACCCCCTGTGTGTTAACCTGCATATCGGACCTAGGGGCCACAGGGCGCCTGTTCCTCTCGGGGGGACCCTGAAGTGGTGCGGCCCAGCAACAGCCTGAACATCCATCCGATTGCTCTTTTCTTCCTTCTGATAGAGCTAGCTTTGCTTCTCGCTTTGGCATTTCGGAAGCCAGGGGGAGCCCCACCGCTGTTGTCCTGGGGTCTATTGGAGGTACCGGGTCTATTGGACCCCAGCATGGCACTCGACCCCCTCAGACACACTCCCGCAGCCTCCTTCCCCATGGGCAGGACTGTTCTGACCTAGGAATGTGTTCCCAAGGCTCAGAAAATGCAGGGAGACACACGGCCCTGACTCTGGAACTGAGGCCGTTGGAGCAGGCCTGGAGGTCTGACGTCTGAGACGCCAAACACTTGCTGCAAGATACAGGTGTGAAAACACACTCTCTGGGGCTGCCTTTCCTTCCTCCAAGGAAGAGAGCTTTTCCAGTCTCCTCCGTGCTGAGTCATACAAGGCTGCAAAGGTCTGGCTTAGAGGGCATTTCTCAGCGGCAATGGCCCTGAGGCCCTGCACCCAGGGAGGGATCCTACCCTCCCAGGGGAAGTCAAAGCAACTCCAAACAGCTGTTCTCTCATGTTTCCTCTGCAGGAGGGAGCTAGTGAGCCCAGGTCTGTCTGGAACGTTCTTGGATCCTGCGGGGAAATCATCCTGGGAGCCCACCTGGATACCAGTCGTAGGGGCTAAAATTCGCATTTTCCTTCCTTGGAGCCCTAACGCAGTACAGCCTAGCAACTGCTTGAAAATCCATCCTGTTGCTGTTTTCTTCCCTCTGACAGAGCGAGCTTTGCTCCCCATTTTGGGATTTCAGAAGCAAGGTGGTGGCCTGCAACTCCTTGCCTGGGGTCCATTGGAGGTGCAAGGTGCCCTCGACCAGGTGACCCCAGCATGACACCTGGCCCCCTCAGACACACTCCCGCAGCCTGCTTCCCCATGGGCAGGGCTGCTCTCACTTAGGAATGTGTTTGCAAGGCCAGGAAACTGCAGGGAGACACAAGGCCCTGATTCTGGAATTGAGTCTGTTGGAACAGGCCTGCAGGTCTTCTGTCTAACAAGCCAAACACTTGCTGCAAGATACAGGCCTGAAAACACACTCTTGGGCTGCCTTTCCTTCCTCCAAGGAAGAGAGTTTTCTCAGCCTCCTGTGGGCTGAGAGTCACACAGGGCTGAAAAGCACTTGCTGGGAGATTTTTTTCATTGGCCATGGCCCCTGAGGCCCTGTGCTCAGGGAGGGCTCCCTCCCTCCCAGGGAAAGTCAAAGGAAGCTCCAAACGGCTGTTCAATCATGTTTCTGAGAGAGTCATTGCCAAGGCAGGTTTCTAAGAAGTTCAAGGGTCCCCCAAGGAGAGAGGGGTCTAGAATTCTCAAGGAGGAAGGAAGGACAAACTGTTTTTCCCTCTACTTTCCTTAGGATTATATAACAATCATGCATCCTTCTTGAGGACGGTCTCTGGAAAAAAACCTTCTGGCTAATCCTGTTATCTTAAAATGTAAATTATGGGAGTAG
>NW_017194258.1:0-9421 GCF_001704415.2 Capra hircus
CAGGCCTAAGATCTTGTGTGGAGTCGGTGCTGGAACCTGAGGATTCCTCTCCAGTGCTGACATGGATCTTGAGGTACTTCTGGAGTCTCCCCAGGGAGTCAGTCCTCGTCTCGAGTGGGGCATGCACGTGCGCTTTCCTCCCGAGGTGTAGCAGCAGTGTCACGCTTGCCTTCGCGTGGATCCAGGGATCTGTGGCTTTCCCTCGAGGCTTTCCCACGGCTTTCCCACAGGCTGTCCCACGTGTCACCGTAATGTGAGTCGATCCTCGGCTTGAAAGTCGAGGTAGTGCAGGGAAAACAGGTTTCCCTGGAATGAACTGAGACATCTGGGGACTCTGGGAATGGTGGCACGACTCTGGAGTTTCTCTCGACTTTCCTGTGGAGACCGCCTCCTCTTGAGATGCAACAGGAACGCCGGGAATTCTTTCCCCACCACGCAGGAAATAATCCCTCCTCTCGAGCTATGAGGCGGAAACGGGGCTCCTCTGGATGTGGCAGGACTCTCGTGCTTCCTCTCGAGTGGAGGCGGGTAAGTCCGGGAACTTCTTGAGTTGCAGCAAGGGTGTGAAGGACCTTTGGAAGTTCCAGAGGTTAGGTGTGATTAGCCTCGAGACGCCTCAGCGGAAATGGGCCTCATCTCGCCTGGAGGGGACAACCTCCTGGATTGTTTCTAGTTGCGGCAGGTGCTCTCGCCTTACGACGGGACCTCAGGGACCCGCTCTGGTGGCCTCAGGAAAGGCCAGTCCCCATGCGAGTTGCTCGGGGGCCTCTCGGGATTCCTCTCCCGTCGATGCCGGGGCCTAAGACCCTGTGTGGAGTCGGTTCCGGAACCTGAGGTTTCCTCTCCAGTGCTGACATGGATCTTGGGGTACTTCTGGAGTCTCCCCAGGGGAGTTAGTCGTCGTCTTGTGTGGGGGCATGCACGTGCGCTTTCCTCCCGAGCTGTAGCAGCAGTGCAACGCTTCCCTTCACGTGGATCAAGGGATCTTTGGCTTTCCTCGAGGCTTTCCCTTGAGGCTTTCCCACGGGGCTGTCCACGTGCCATCGTGGTGTGAGTCGATGCTCAGCTAGAATTCGAGGGCAGTGCAGGGAATCAGGTTTCCCTGAAATGGACTTAGACATCTGGGGGACTCTGAGAATGGTGGCACGACCCTGGAGTTCCTCTCGCTTTTCCGTGGAGAGCACCTCTCTTGAGATGCGACAGGAACGGCGGGAATTCTTTCCCGACCACGCAGGGAAAGGATCCTCCTCTCGGGCTAGGAGGCGGAAACAGGGCTCTTCTGGATGAGGGCGGGACTCTCGTGCTTGCTCTCGACTGGAGACGGGAATGTCGGGGAACTTCTTGAGTTGCAGCAAGGGTGTGAAGGACCCTTTGGAAGTTCCAGAGGTTAGGTGAGATTAGCCTCGAGACGCCTCAGCAGAAATGGGCCTCATCTCGCCTCGAGGGGACAACCTCCTGGATTGTTTCTAGTTGTGGCAGGTGCTCTCGTCTTACGACGGGGACCTCAGGGACCCGCTCTGGTGGCCTCAGGAAAGGCCAGTCCCCATGCGAGTTGCTCGGGGCCTCTCGGTATTTCTCTGCCGTCCATGCCGGGGCTAAGACCTTGTGTGGAGTCGGAGCCGGAACGTGAGGATTCCTCTCCAGTGCTGACATGGATCTTGGGGTACCTCCGGAGTCTCCCCACGGAGTCAGTCCTCGTCTCAAGTAGGGGCATGCACCTGCGCATGTCCTCCCAAATGGCAGCAGCAGTGTCACGCTTCCCTCCCGTGGATCAAGGGATCAGTGCTTTCCCTCGGGGCTTTCCCATGAGGCTTTCACACGAGGCTTTCCCACAGGGCTGTCCCACGTGCCACCGTGGAGTCAGCGATCCTCGGCTTGAAAGTCGAGCAGTGCATGGAAAACAGTTTTCCCTGCAATGGACTGAGGCATCTGGGGGACTCTGGGAATGGTGGCATGACCCTGGAGTTCTCTCGCCTTTCCTGTGGGAGCGCCTCCTCTTGAGATGCGACGGGGAACGCCGGGAATTCTTTCCCGACCACGCAGGGAAAGGATCGTCCAGTCGAGCTATGAGGCCGAAACAGGGCTCCCTGGATGTGGGCGGGACTCTCGTGCCTTCCTCTCGAGTGGAGAATGGGTATGCCGGGAACTTGTTGAGTTGCAGCAAGGGTGTGAAGGAGCCTTTGGAAGTTCAGAGGTTAGGGTGTGATTAGCCTCGAGACGCCGCAGTGGAAATGGGACTCATCTCGCCTGGAGGGGAGTAACGCCGGGATTTTCTCGGAGTTGCGGCAGCTGCTCTCGACTTACGACGGGGACCTCAGGGACCCCGCTCTGGTGGCCTTAGGAAAGACCAGTCCCCATGCGAGTTGCTCAGGGGCCTCTCGGGATTCCTCTCCCGTCGATACCAGGGCCTAAGATCTTGTGTGGAGTCGGTGCCGGAACCTGAGGATTCCTCTCCAGTGCTGACATGGATCTTGAGGTACTTCTGGAGTCTCCCCAGGGGAGTCAGTCCTCGTCTCGAGTGGGGGCATGCACGTGCGCTTTCCTCCCGAGGTGTAGCAGCAGTGTCACGCTTCCCTTCGCGTGGATCCAGGGATCTGTGGCTTTCCCTCGAGGCTTTCCCACGAGGCTTCCCACGAGGCTTTCCCACAGGGCTGTCCCACGTGCCACCGAGGTGTGAGTCGATTCTCGGCTTGAAAGTCGAGGGCAGTGGGGGGATAACAGGTTTCCCTGGAATGGACTGAGCCACCTGGGGACTCCTGGAATGTTGGCACGACCCTGGAGTTCCTCTCGCCTTTCCTGTGGAGAGCGCCTCCTCTTGACATGCGACGGGAAACGCCGGGAATTCTTTCCCGACCACTCAGGGAAAGATCCCTCCTCTCAAGCTATAAGGCGGAAACGGGGCTCCTCTGGATGTGGGCGGAACTCTCGTGCTTCCTCTCGAGTCGAGACGGGAATGTCAGGGAAATTCCTCAGTTGCAGCAAGGGTGTGAAGGACCCTTTGGAAATTCAAGAGGTTAGGTGTGATTAGCCTTGAGAAACTTCAGCGGTAATGGGCCTCATCTGGCCTGGAAGGGAGGACCTCCTGGATTTTCTCAAGTTGCGGAAGGTGCTCTGGACTTCCGACGGGGAACTCAGGGACCCGCTCTGGTGGCCTTAGGAAAGGCCAGTCCCCATGCGAGTTGCTGGGGGGCCTCTCGCGATTCTTCTCCCGACGATGCCGTGGCCTAAGACCTTTTCTTGAGTCAGTGCCGGAACATGTGGATTCCTCTGCAGTGCTGACGTAGATCTTGAGGAGATTCTGGAGTCTCCCCAGGGGAGCCAGTCCTCGTCTCGAGTGGGGGCATGCACGTGCACTTTCCTCCCGAGCTTTTGCAGCAGTGACACAATTCCTTTCGCGTGGATCAAAGCATCTGTGGCTTTCCCTCGAGGCTTTTCCACGAGGCTTTCCCAAGAGGCTTTCCCACAAGGCTGTCCCACGTGCCACCGTGGTGTGAGTCGATCCTCGGCTTGAATATCGATGCAGTTCGGGGGAAAACAGTTTTGCCTGGAATGGACAGAGACATCTGGTGGCCTCTGGAATGGTGGCACGACCCTGGAGTTCCTCTCGCCTTTCCTGTGGAGAGCGCCTCCTCTTGAGATGCGCCGGGAACACCGGGAATTCTTTCCCCGATCGCGCAGGGAAAGGATCCCTCCTATCGAGCTAGGAGGCGGAAACAGGGCTCCTCTGGATGTGGGCAGGATTCTCGTGCTTCCTCTCGAGTGGAGACGGGTATGTTGGGAATATTCTTGAGTGGCAGCAAGGGTGAGAAGGACCCTTTGGAAGTTCCAGAGGTTAGGTGTGATTAGCCTTGAGACACCTCAGCGGAAATGGGCCTCATCTCGCCAGGAAGGGTGAACCTCCCGTATTTTCTCAAGTTGCGGCAGGTGCTCTGGACTTACACGGGGAACTCAGGGACCCGCTCTATTGGCCTCAGGAAAGGCCAGACCCATGCGAGTTGCTCGGGACCTCTAGAGATTCCTCTCCCGTCGATGCCAGGGCCTAAGACCTTGTGTGGAGTCGGTCCCGGAACCTGAGGATTCCTCTCCAGTGCTGACATGGATCTTGGGGTACTTCTGGAGTCTCCACAGGGGAGTCAGTCCCTGTCTCGAGTGGGGACATGCACGTGCGCTTTCCTCCCGAAGTGCAGCAGCAGTGTCACGCTTCCCTTCGTGTGGATCAAGGGATCAGCGGCTTTCCCTCGAGGCTTTCCCACGAGGTTTTCCGACGAGGCTTTCCCACGAGGCTTTCCACAGGGCTGTCCCACGTGCCACCGTGGTGTGAGTCGATCCTCGGCTTGAAAGTCGAGGCAGTGCAGGGAAAACAGGTTTCCCTGGAATGGACTGAGACATCTGGGGGACTCTGGGAATGGTGGCACGACCCTGGAGGTTCCTCTCGCCTTTCCTGTGGAGAGCGCCTCCTCTTGAGATGCGATGAGAACGCCACAAATTCTATCGCGACCACGCAGGGAAAGGATCCCTCCTCTCGAGCTAGGGGGCGGAAACGGGGCTCCTCTGGATTAGGGCGGGACTCTCGTGCTTCCTCTCGAGTGGAGACGGGAATGTCGGGGAACTTCTTGAGTTGCAGCAAGGGTGGGAAGGACCCTTTGGAAGTTGCAGAGGTTAGATGTGTTTAGCCTACAGACGCCTCAGCAAAATGGGCCTCATCTCGCCTGGAAGGGAGAACTTCCTGGATTTTCTCGAGTTGCGGCAGGTCCTCTCGACTTGCGACGGGGACCTCAGGGACCCGCTCTGGTGGCCTCAGGAAAGGCCAGTCCCCATGCGAGTTGCTCGGGGTCCTCTCGGGATTCCTCTCCCTTCGATGCTGGGCCTATGATATTGTGTGGAGTCGGTGCTGGAACCTGAGCATTCCTCTCCAGTGCTGACATGTATCTTGGGGTACTTCTGGAGTCTCCTCAGTGGAGTAAGTCCTTGTCTCGAGTGGGGGTATACACGTGCGCATTGCTCCCGAGCTGTAGCAGCAGTGTCGCGCTTCCCTTCGCTTGGATAAAGGGATCTGTGGCTTTCCCTCGAGGCTTTCCCAGGAGGCTTTCCCACGAGGCTTTCCGACAGGGCTGTCCCACGTACCACCGTGGTAAGAGTCGATCCTCGGCTTGAAAGTCGAGACAGTGCAGGGAAAACAGGTTTCCCTGGAATGGACTGAGACATCTGGGGGACTCTGGGAATGGTGGCACGACCCTGGAGTTCCTCTCGCCTTTCCTGTGGAGAGCGCCTCCTGTTGAGATGCGACGGAACACCGGGAATTCTTTCCCGACCACGCAGGGAAAGGATCCCTCCTCTCGAGCTATGAGGCGGAAACTGGGCTCCTCTGGATTTGGGGCGGGACTATAGTGCTTCCTCTCTCGTGTGGAGACGAGTATGTCGGGGAACTTCTTGAGTTGCAGCAAGGGTGTGAAGGACCCTTTGGAAGTTCCAGAGTTTAGGTGTGATTACCCTTGAGATGCCTCAGCGGAAATGGGCCTCATCTCGCCCTGGAGGGAGAACTCCTGGAGTTTTTCGAGTTGCGGCAGGTGCTCTCAACTTACGACGGGGACCTCAGGGACCCGCTCTGGTGGCCTCAGGAAAGGCCAGTCCCCATGCGAGTTTGCTATTGGGCCTCTCGGGATTCCTCTCCCGTCAATGCCGGGGGCCTAAGGCCTTGTGTGGAGTCAGTGCCGGAACCTGAGGATTCCACTCCAGTGCTGACATGGATCTTGGGGTACTTCTGGAGTCTCCCCAGGGGAGTCAGTCCTCGTCTCGAGTGGGGGCATGCACGTGCGCTTTCCTCCCGAGCTGTTGCAGCAGTGTCACTCTTCTTTTCGCGTTAATCAAGGTATATGTGGCTTTCACTCGAGGCTTTCCCACGAGGCTTTCCCACGAGGCTTTCCCACAGGGCTGTCCCACTTGCCACCATGGTGTGAGTCGATCCTCGGCTTTAAAGTCGAGGCAGTGCAGGGAAAACAGGTTTCCTTGGAATCGACTGAGACAATAGAGGGACTCTGGGAATGGTGGCACGATCCTGGAATTCCTCTCTCCATTCCTGTGGAGAGCGCCTCCACTTGAGATGCGACGGGAACGCCGGGAATTCTATCCCGACCACGCAGGGAAAGGATCCCTCCTCTGGAGCTATGAGGCGGAAAAGAGGCTCCT
Organism: Capra hircus; assembly: GCF_001704415.2. Classification (NCBI taxonomy): domain Eukaryota; kingdom Metazoa; phylum Chordata; class Mammalia; order Artiodactyla; family Bovidae; genus Capra; species Capra hircus. Next base: position 6,187 of record NW_017194258.1, read on the forward strand.
CTGGATGTGGGCGGGACTCCCGTGCTTCCTCTCGAGTGGAGACGGGTATGTCGGGGAACTTCTTGAGTTGCAGCAAGGGTGTGAAGGACCCTTTGGAAGTTCCAGAGGTTAGGTGTGATTAGCCTCCAGACGCCTCAGCGGAAATAGGCCTCATCTCGCCTGAAGGGGATAAACTCCTGGATTTACTCGAGTTGCGGCAGGTGCTTTCCACGTAGGACGGGGACCTCAGGGACCCGCTCTGGTGGCCTCAGGGAAGGCCAGTCCCATGCGAGTTGCTCGGGAGCCTCTTAGGATTCCTCTCTCCGTTGATGCTGGTGCCTAAGTCCTTGTGTGGAGTCGTTGCCGGAATCTGAGGATTCCTCTCCAGTGCTGACATGGATCTAGGGATACTTCTAGAGTCTCCCCAGGGTAGTCAGTTCTCGTCAGAGTGGGGGCAGGCACATGGGCTTTCCTGCCGAACTGCAGGAGCAGTGTCACGCTTCCCTTCGCGTGAATCAAGGGATCTGTGGCTTTCCCTCGAGGCTTTCCCACAGGGCTGTCCCACGAGGCTTTCCCACAGGGCTGTCCCAGGTGCCACCGTGGTGTGTGTCAATCCTAGGCTTGAAAGCCGAGGCAGTGCAGGGAAAACAGGTTTCCCTGGAATGCACGGAGACACCTGGGGGACTCTGGGAATGGTGGCACGACCCTGGAGTTCCTCTCGCCTTTCCTGTGGAGAGCGCCTCCTCTTGAGATGCGACCGGGAACGCTGGCATTTCTTTCCCGACCACGCAGGGAAAGGATCCCTCCTCTCGAGCTAGGAGGAGGAAACGGTGCTCCTCTGGATGTGGGCGGGACTCTCCTGCTTCCTCTCAAGTGGAGACGGGGATGTCGGGGAACTTCTTGAGTTGCAGCAAGGGTGTGAAGGACCGTTTGGAAGTTCCAGAGTTTAGGTGTGATTAGCCTCGAGACGCCTCAGCGGAAATGGGCCTCATCTCGCCTGGAGGGGAGAACCTCCTGGATTTTCTCGAATTGGTGGCAGGTGCTCTCGACTTACGACGGGGACCTCAGGGACCCACTCTGGTGGCCTCCGGAAAGGCCAGTCCCCATGGGAGTTGCTGCGGGGGCCTGTCAGGATTCCTGTACTGTCGATGCTGGGGCCTAAGACCTTGTGTGGAGTCGCTTCCGGAACCTTAGGATTCCTCTCCAGTGCTGACATGGATCTTGGGGTACTTCTGGAGTATCCCCTGAGGAGTGAGTCTTCGTCTCGTGTGGAGGCATGAACTTGTGCTTTCCTCCCGAGCTGTAGCAGCAATGTCATGCTTCCCGTCGGGAGGATCAAGGGATCAGTGGCTTTCCCTCGGTGCTTTTCCACGAGGCTTTCCCATGAGGCTTTCCCACAGGGCTGTCCCACGTACCACCGTGGTTTGAGTCTTTCCCCTGCTTGAAAGTCGAGGCAGTGCAGGGAAAACAGGGTTTCCTGGAATGGACTGAGACACCTGGGGGACTCTGGCAATGGTGGCACGACCGTGTAGTTCCTCTGGCCTTTACTGTGCAGAGCGCCTCCACTTGAGATGCGACGGGAACGCTGGGAACTCTTTCCCGACCACGCAGGGAAAGGATCCATCCTCTTGAGCTATGAGGCGGAAACGGGGCTCCTCTGGATGTGGGCGGGACTCTCGTGCTTCGTCTCGAGTGGAGACGGTATGTCGGGGAACTTCCTGAGTTGCAACAAGGGTGTGAAGGACCCTTTGGAAGTTCCAGATGTTAGGTGTGATTATCCTCGAGACGCCTCAGTGGAAATGGGCCTCATCTCGCCTGGAGGGGAGAACCTCCTGGATTTTCTCGAGTTGTGGCAGGTGCTCTCAACTTAAGACGGGACCTCAGGGACCGCTCTGGTTGCCTCAGGAAAGGCCAGTCCCCATGCGAGTTGCTTTGGAGCTCTCGGGATTCCTCTCCCGTCGATGCCGGGGCCTAAGACCTTTTTGGAGTCTGGGCCAGACCCTGAGGATGCGTCTCCAGTGCTGACATGAATCTTTCCGTACTTCTGGAGTGTCGCCAGGGGAGTTATTCCTCATCTCGTGTGGGGGCATGCACCTGCCATTTCCTCACGAGCTGTAGCAGCAGTGTCACGCTTGCCGACGTGTGGATCAAGGGATCTGTCACTTTCCATTGAGGCTTTCCCACGAGGCTTTCCAACAGGGCTGTCCCACGTGCCACGGTGGTGTGAGTCGATCCTCGGCATGAACGTCGAGGCAGTGCAGGGAAAACAGGTTCTTCTTGAATGGACTTAGACATCTGGGGGACTCTTGGAATGCTGGCAAGGCCCTGGAGTTCCTCTCGTCTTTCCTGTTGAAAGCGCCTCCTCTTGAGATGCGACGCGAAGGCCTGGAATTCTTTCCCCGACGACGAAGGGAAAGGATCCCTCTTCTCGAGTACGAGGCGGAAACGGGCTCCGCTGGATGTGGGCGGGACCCTCGTCCTTCCTCTCTAGTGGAGATGGTATGTCGGAGAACTTCTTGACTTGCAGCAAGGTGTGAAGGACCCTTTGAAGTTCCAGAGGTTAGTTGTGATTAGCCTCGAGACGCCTCAGCAGAAATGGGTCTCATCTCGCCTGGAGGGGAGAACTCCTGGATTTTCTCGAGTTGTGCCAGGTGCTCTCGAGTTTCGACAGAGACCTCAGGGACCCGCTCTGGTGACCTCAGGAAAGGCCAGTCCCCATGCGAGGTGCTAGGGCCTTCTCAGGATTCCACTCTGTCGACGCCGGGCTAAGACCTTGTGTGGAGTCGGAACCGGAACCTGAGGATTGCTCTCCAGTGCTGACATGGATCTTGGCGTACTTCTGGAGTCTCCCAAGTGGCGTCAGTCCTCGGCTCGAGTGGGGTCATGCACGTGGGCTTTCCTCCTGAGCGGTAGCAGCAGTGTCACGCATCCCGTCCCGTGGATCAAGGGATCTGTGGCTTTCCCTCGAGTCTTCCCATGAGGCTTTCTCTCAGGGCTATTCCACTTGCCACCATGGTGTGATCGATCCTTGGCGTGAAAGTCGAAACCAGTGCAGGGAAAACAGGAACCTCCTTCCCCACAGTAGGGTACACTGTTCCCTTGGTCGGGTATCTCCAGGCACTCGCGCTGGGGGGGGTTGCCTGTGGATATGCGGGCCTCAGGCTCCACGTGAGAAAGCCCCAAATGGCATTAGCTGCCAGTCCAGACGCTGGCCTCAGGTCTCTGGCCGGAGCCTTGGGCTCAGGCCAACTCAAAG
>NW_017194259.1:0-9419 GCF_001704415.2 Capra hircus
CCGAGAGCCCCGAGCAACTCGCATGGGGACTGGCCTTTCCTGAGGCCACCAGAGCGGGTCCCTGAGGTCCCCGTCGTAAGTCGAAGAGCGCCTGCCGCAACTCGAGAAAATCCAGGTGGTTTTCCCCTCCAGGCGAGGTGAGGCCCATTTCCGCTCAGGCATCTCGAGGCAAATCACACCTATCATCTGGAAATTCCAAAGGGTCCTTCACACCCTTGCTGCACCTCAAGAATTTCCCCGACATACCCGTCTCCACTCGAGAGGAAGCACTAGAGTCCCGCCACATCCAGAGGAGCCCCGTTTTCCGCCTCCTAGCTCGAGAGGAGGATCCTTTCCCTGCGTGGTCGGGAAGAATTCCCGGCGTTCCCGTCGCATCTCACGTGGAGCGCTCTCCACAGAAAGGCGAGAGGAACTCCAGGTCGTGCCACCATTCCCAGAGTCCCTCAGATGTCTCCGTCCATTCCAGGGAAAACCTATTTCCCTGCACTGCCTCGACTTTCAAGCCGAGGATCGACTTCACACCACGGTGGCACGTGGACAGCCCTGTGGGAAAGCCTCGTGGGAAAGCCTCGTGGGAAGCCCAAGGCACAGATCCGTTTATCCACGTGAAGGGAAGGGTGACACTGCTGCTACAGCTCGGGAGGAAATCGCACGTGCATGCCCCACTCGAGACGAGGACTGACTCCACTGGGGAGACTCCAGAAGTACCCCAGATCCATGTCAGCACTGGAGAGGAATTCTCAGGTTCCTGCACCGGCTCCACACAAGATTTTAGGCCCGGCATCGACAGGAGAGAAATCCCGAGAGGCCCCGAGCAACTCGCATGGGGACTGGCCTTTCTGGAGGCCACCAGAGCGGGTCCCTGAGGTCCTCGTCTTAAGTCGAAGCACCTGCCGCCAACTCAAAAAATCCAGTAGGTTCTCCCCTTCAGGCGAGATGAGGCCCATTTCCGCTGAAGCGACTCGAGTCTAGTCACACCTAACCTTTGGAACTTCCAAAAGGGTCGTTCACACCCTTGCTGCAACTCAAGAAGTTCCCGACATACCCGTCTCCACTCGACAGGAAGCACTAGAGTCCCGGCCCACATACAGAGGAGCCCCGTTTACTCCTCCTAGCCTGAGAGGAGGGATCCTGTCCCTGCGAGGTCGGAAAAGAATTTCCGGCATTCCCGTCGCATCCCAAGACGAGGGCGCTCTCCACAGGAAAGGCGAGAGGAACTCCAGGGTCGTGCCACCATTGCCAGAGTTCCACTGATGACTCAGTCCATTAAAGGGAAATCTGTTTTCCCCACTGCTTCGACTTTCAAGCCGAGGATCGACACACACCAAGGTGGCACGTGGGACAACACTGTGGGAAAGCCTCGTGGGAAAGCATCGTGGGAAAGCCTAGATGGAAAGACACAGATCCCTTGATCCACGCTACGGGAAGCGTGATACTGCTGCTACAGCTCGGGTGGAAAGCGCACGTGCATGCCCCACTCGAGACGAGGACTGACTCCCCTGGGGAGACTCCAGAAGTACCCCAAGATCCATGTCAGCAATGGAGAGGAATCCTCAGGTTCTGGCATCGACTGCACACAAGGTCTTAGGCCCAGGCATCAAAGGGAGAGGAATCCCGAGAGGCCTCCGAGCAACTCGCATGGGGACTGGCCTTTTCCTGAGGCCACCAGAGCGGGTCCCTGAGGTCCCCGTCGAAAGTCGAGAGCACCTGCTGAAACTCGAGAAAATCCAGGAGGTTCTCCCCTCCAGGCGAGATGAGGCCCGTTTCCGCTGAGGCCTATCGAGGCTAATCACACCTAACCTCTGGAACTTCCAAAGGGTCCATCACACCCTTGCTGCAACTCAAGAAGTTCCCGACATACACGTCGCCACTCGAGAGGAAGCACGAGAGTCCCGCCCACATCCAGAGGAGCCCCGTTTCCGCCTCCTAGCTCGAGAGGAGGGATCCTTTCCCTGCATGGTCGGGAAAGAATTCCCGGCGTTCCCGTCGCATCTCAAGAGGAGGCGCTCTCCACAGGAAAGGCGAGAGGAACTCCAGGGTCGTGACACCATTCCCAGAGTCCCTCAGATGTCTCAGTCCATTTCAGGGAAACCTGTTTTTCCTGCACTGCCTCGACTTTCAAGCCGAGGATCGACTCAAACCACGGTGGCACGTGGGACAGCCCTGTGGGAAAGCCTCGTGGGAAAGCCTCGTGGCAAAGCCCTCGAGGGAAAGCCACAGATCCGTTGATCCTCGCGAAGAGAAGGGTGACACTGCTGCTACAGCTCGGGTGGAAAGCCCACGTGCATGCCCCCCACTCGAGACGAGGACTGACTCCCGTGGGGGGACTCCAGAAGTACCCCAAGATCCATGTCAGCACTGGAGAGGCATCCTCAGGTTCCGGCACTTACTCCACACAAGGTCTTAGGCCCCAGCATCAACGGGAGAGGAAACCCGAGAGGCCCCCGAGAGGTCCCCGAGCAGCTCGCATGGGGACTGGCCTTTCCTGAGGCCACCAGAGTGGGTCCCTGAGGTCCCCAACGTAAAGTCGAGAGCACTTGCCGCAACTCGAGAAAAATCCAGGAGGTTCTCCCAGCCAGGCGAGATGTGGCCCATTTCCGATGAGGCGTCTCGAGGCTAATCACACCTAAACTCTGGAACTTCCAAAAGGTCCTTCAGACCCTTGCTGCAACTCTAGAAGTTTCCCGACATACCCGTCTCCACTCGAGAGGAAACACGAGAGTCCGCCCACATCCAGAAGAGCCCCATTTCCGCCTCCTAGCTCGAGAGAAGGGATCCTTTCCCTGCGTGGTCGGGAAAGAATTCCCGGCATTTCCGTCGCATCTCAAGAGGAGGCGCTCTCCACAGGAAAGGCGAGAGTAACTCCAGGGTCGTGCCACCATTCGCAGAGTCCCCCAGATGTCTCCGTCCATTCCAGGGAAACCTATTTTCCCTGCACTGCCTCGACTTTCAAGCCGAGGATCGACTCACACCACGGTGGCACGTGAGACAGCCCTGTGGGAAAGCCTCGTGGGAAAGCCTCGTGGGAAAGCCTCGAGGGAAAGCCACAGATCCCTTCATCCACGCGAAGGGAAGGGTGACACTGCTGCGACAGCTCGGAGGAAAGCGCACGTGCATCCCCACTCGAAACGAGGACTGACTCCACTGGGGAGACTCCAGAAGTACCCCAAGATCCATGTCAGCACTGGAGAGGAATCCTCAGGTTCCGGCACCGACTCCACACAAGGTCCTAGGCCCCCGGAATCGATGGGAGAGGAATCCCGAGAGGCCCCCGAGCAACTCGCATGGGGACTGGCCTTTCCTGAGGCCACCAGAGCGGGTCCCTGAAGTCCCGTCGTAGGTCGAGAGCACCTGCCGCAACTCGAGAAAATCCAGGAGGTTCTCCCCTCCAGGCGAGATGAGGCCCATTTCTGCTGAGGTGTCTCGAGGCTATTCACACCTAACCTCTGGAACTTCCAAAGGGTCCTTCACACCCTTGCTGCAACTCAAGAAGTTCCCCGACATACCCGTCTCCACTCGAGAGGAAGCACGAGAGTCCCGCCCACATCCAGAGGAGCCCCGTTTCCGCCTCCTAGCTCGAGAGGATGGATCCTTTCCCTGCGTGGTCGGGAAAGAATTCCCGGCGTTCCCGTCGCATCTCACGTGGAGCCGCTCTCCACAGGAAAGGCGAGAGGAACTCCAGGGTCGTGCCACCATTCCCAGAGTCCCTCAGATGTCTCCGTCCATTCCAGGGAAACCTATTTTCCCTGCACTGCCTCGACTTTCAAGCCGAGGATCGACTCACACCACGGTGGCACTGGGACAGCCTGTGGGAAAGCCTCGTGGGAAAGCCTCGTGGGAAAGCCCAGAGGGAAAGGCACAGATCCGTTTATCCACGTGAAGGGAAGGGTGACACTGCTGCTACAGCTCGGGAGGAAATCGCACGTGCATGCCCCACTCGAGACGAGGACTGACTCCACTGGGGAGACTCCAGAAGTACCCCAGATCCATGTCAGCACTGGAGAGGAATTCTCAGGTTCCTGCACCGGGCTCCACACAAGATTTTAGGCCCCCGGCATCGACAGGAGAGAAATCCCGAGAGGCCCCGAGCAACTCGCATGGGGACTGGCCTTTCTGGAGGCCACCAGAGCGGGTCCCTGAGGTCCTCGTCTTAAGTCGAGAGCACCTGCCGCAACTCAAAAAATCCAGTAGGTTCTCCCCTTCAGGCGAGATGAGGCCCATTTCCGCTGAAGCGACTCGAGTCTAGTCACACCTAACCTTTGGAACTTCCAAAGGGTCGTTCACACCCTTGCTGCAACTCAAGAAGTTCCCCGACATACCCGTCTCCACTCGACAGGAAGCACTAGAGTCCGCCCACATACAGAGAGCCCTGTTTACTCCTCCTAGCCTGAGAGGAGGGATCCTGTCCCTGCGAGGTCGGAAAAGAATTTCCGGCATTCCCGTCGCATCCAAGACGAGGCGCTCTCCACAGGAAAGGCGAGAGGAACTCCAGGGTCGTGCCACCATTGCCAGAGTTCCACTGATGACTCAGTCCATTAAACGGAAATCTGTTTTTCCCAGCACTGCCTCGACTTTCAAGCGAGGATCGACACACACCAAGGTGGCACGTGGGACAACACTGTGGGAAAGCCTCGTGGGAAAGCATCGTGGGAAAGCCTAGATGGAAAGACACAGATCCCTTGATCCACGCTACGGGAAGCGTGATACTGCTTGCTACAGCTCGGGTGGAAAGCGCACGTGCATGCCCCCACTCGAGACGAGGACTGACTCCCCTGGGGGGAGACTCCAGAAGTACCCCAAGATCCATGTCAGCAATGGAGAGGAATCCTCAGGTTCCGCACCGACTGCACACAAGGTCTTAGGCCCAGGCATCAAAGGGAGAGGAATCCCGAGAGGCCTCCGAGCAACTCGCATGGGGACTGGCCTTTCCTGAGGCCACCAGAGCGGGTCCCTGAGGTCCCCGTCGAAAGTCGAGAGCACCTGCCGCAACTCGAGAAAATCCAGGAGGTTCTCCCCTCCAGGCGAGATGAGGCCCATTTCCGCTGAAGCGACTCGAGTCTAGTCACACCTAACCTTTGGAACTTCCAAAGGGTCGTTCACACCCTTGCTGCAACTCAAGAAGTTCCCCGACATACCCGTCTCCACTCGACAGGAAGCACTAGAGTCCCGCCCACATACAGAGGAGCCCCGTTTACTCCTCCTAGCCTGAGAGGAGGGATCCTTTCCCTGCGTGGTCGGGAAAGAATTCCCGGCGATCCCGTTGCATCTCAAGAGGAGGCGCTCTCCACAGGAAAGGCGAGAGGTACTCCAGGATCGTGCCATCATTCCAAGAGTCCCCCAGATATCTCAGTGTGCCGGTGTCCAGCCACGCTGCATCCAGGGAATTTGACGGATGGACGGCGTTGACGTGGAAAGTCTTGTGTATTTATTAATGTAAGATTAGATTATAAATTATAGGGTAGTAAGAAGATTAACTGGAGGAAAAAGGCTGAATAGCTAGGTTTACGCGGAAGGCCAATAAAATTCCCGACAAGGAATTTTCTGGCGGACTCTGGGGGAATGGTGGCACGACCCTCGAGTTCCTCTGTGACTTTCACACTAGGCTTTTCCCACAGGGCTTTCCCACGAGTCTTATCCACAGGGCTGTCCCACGTGCCACCGTGGTGTGAGTCGATCCTCGGCTTGAAAGTCGAGGCAGGGCAGGGAAAACAGGTTTCCCTGGAATGGACTGAGACATCTGGGGGACTCTGGGAATGGTTGCACGACCCTGGAGTTCCTCTCGCCTTTCCTGTGGAGAGCACCTCCTCTTGAGATGCGACGGACGCCGGGAATTCTTTCACGACCACGCAGGGAAAGGATCCCTCCTCTCGAGCTAGGAGGCCGGAAACGTGGCCTCCTCTGGATGTGGGCGGACTCTCGTTCTTCCTCTCGAGTGGAGACGGGTATGTCGGGGATCTTCCTGAGTTGCAGCAAGGGTGTGAAGGGACCCTTTGGAAGTTCCAGAGGTTAGGTGTGATTAGCCTCGAGACGCCTCAGCGGAAATGGGCCTCATCTCGCCTGGAGGGGAGAACCTCCTGGATTTTCTCGAGTTGCGGCAGGTGCTCTCGACTTACGACGGGGACCTCAGGGACACACTCTGGTGGCCTCAGGAAAGGCCAGTCCCCATGCGAGTTGCTCTGGGGCCTCTCGGGATTCCTCTCCCCTCGATGCAGGGGCCAAAGATCTTGTGTGGAGTCCGGTGCCGGAACCTGAGGATTTCTCTCCAGTGCTGACATGGATCTTGGGTACTTCTGGAGTCTCTCCAGGGGAGTCAGTCCTCGTCCCGAGTGGGGGCATACATTTGCGCTTTCCTCCCGAGCTTTAGCAGCAGTGTCACGCTTCCCTTCGCTTGGATCAAGGGATCTGTGGCTTTCCCACGAGGCTTTCGCAAAGGCTGTCCCAAGTGCCACCGTGGCGTGAGTTGATCCTCGCCTTGAAAGTCGAGGCAGTGCAGGGAAAACAGGTTTCCCTGGAATGGACTGAGACATCTGGGGGACTCTGGGAATGTGGCACGACCCTGGAGTTCCTCTCGCCTTTCCTGTGCAGAGCGCCTCCTCTTGAGATGCGACGGGAATGCCGGAATTCTTTCCCGACCACGCAGGGAAAGGATCCCTCCTCTCGAGCTATGAGGCGGAAACGGGCTCCTCTGGATGTCGCGGCGGTTCTCGTGCTTTCTCTCGAGTGGAGACGAGTATGTCGGGGAACTTCTTGAGGTGCAGCAAGGGTGTGAAGGACCCTCTGGAAGTTCCAGAGGTTAGGGTGTGATTAGCCTCGAGATGCCTCAACGGAAATGGGCATCATCTCGCCTGGACGGGGAGAACCTCCTGGATTCTCTCGAGTTGCGGCAGGTGCTTTCGAGTTACAACGGGGACCTCAGGGACCCGGTCTGGTGCCTCAGGAAAGTCCAGTCCCCATGCGAGTTGCTCGGGGCCTCTCGGGATTCCTCTCCCGTCGATGCCGGGGCCTAAGACCTTGTGTGGAGTCGTTCCCGGAATCTGAGGATTCCTCTCCAGTGCTGACATGATCTTGGGGTACTTCTGGAGTCTCCCAGCGGAGTCAGTCCTCGTCTCGAGTGGGGGCATGCACGTTAGCTTCCTCCCGAGCTGTAGCAGCAGTGACGCCCTTCACTTCGCGTGGATAAAGGGATCTGTGGCTTTCCCTCGAGGCTTTCCCACGAGGCTTTCTCATGAGGCTTTCCCGCTTGGCTGTCCCAAGTGCCACCGTGGGTGTGAGTCGATCCTCGGCTTGAAAGTCGACGCAGTGCAGGGAAAACAGGATTCCCTGGAATGGACTGAGACATCTGGAGGACGCTGGGAATGGTGGCACGACCGTGGAGTTCCTCTCGCCTTTCTTGTGGAGAGCAACTGCTCTTGAGTTGCGAAGGGAATGCCGGGAATTCTTTCCCGAACACGCAGGGAAAGGATCCCTCGTCTCAAGCTATGAGGCGGAAACGGGGCTCCTCTGGATGTGGGGGGACTCTCGTGCTTCCTCTCGTTTGGAGACGGGTAAGTCGGGATACTTCTTGAGTTGCAGCAAGGGTGTGAAGGACCCTTTTGGAAGTTCCAGAAGTTAGGTGTGATTAGCCTCGAGACGCCTCAGCGGAAATGGGCCTCACCTCGCCTGGAGTGGAGAACCTCCTGGATTTTCTCGAGTTGCGGCAGGTGCTCTCGACTTAGGACAGGGTCCTCAGGGACCCGCTCTGGAGGCCTCAGGAAAGGCCAGTCCCCAGGCGAGTTGCTCGGAGGCCTCTCGGGATTCCTCTCCCCGTCGATGCCGGGGCCTAAGACCTTGTGTGGAGTGGGTGCCAAACCTGAGGATTCCTCTCCAGTGCTGACATGTTCTTGGGTACTTCTGGAGTCTCCCCAGGGGGAGTCAGTCCTCGTCTCGAGTGGGGCATGCACGTGCTCTTTCCTCCCAAGCTGTAGCAGCAGTCTCGCACTTTCCCGCCGCGTGGATCAAGGGATCTGTGGCATTCCCTCGAGGCATTCCCACGAGGCTTCCCACGAGCTTTCCCACAGGGCTGTCCCACGTACCACCGTGGTGTGAGTCGATCCTCGGCTTGAAAGTCGAGGCAGTGCAGGGTAAAAAGGTTTCCCTGGAATGGACTGAGATATCTGGGGTACTCGGGAATGGTTGCACGACCCTGGAGTTCGTCTCGCCTTTCCTGTGGAGAGCGCCTCCTCTTGAGATGCGACGGGAACACCGGGAATTCTTTCCCGACCACGCAGGGAAAGGATCCCTAGGCTCGAGCTAGGAGTCGGAAACGGGGGCTCCTCTGGATGTGGGCGGGACTCTCGTGCTTCCTCTCGAGTGCAGACGGGTATGTCGGGGAACTTTTTGAGTTGCAGCAAGGGTGTGAAGGACCCTTTGGAAGTTCCAGAGTTTAGGTGTGATTAGCCTCGAGACGCCTCAGTGGAAATGGGCCTCATCTCGCTTGGAGGGGGAGAACCTCCTGGATTTTCTCGAGTTGCGGCTGGTGCTCTCGACTTACGACGGGGACCTCAGGGACCTGCCATGCTGGCATCAGGAAAGGCCAGTCCCCATGCGAGTTACATGGGGTCTTCTGGGGATTCCTCTCCCGTCGATGCTGGTGCCTAAGACCTAGTGTGGAGTTGTTGCCGGAACCTGAGGATTCCTCTCCAGTGCTGACATGGATCTTGGGGTACTTCTGGAGTCTCCCCAGGGGAGCCAGTCCTCGTCTCGAGTTGGGGCATGCACGTGCGATTTCCTCCCATGCTGTAGCAGCAGTATCACGCTTCCCTTCGCGTGGATCAAGGGATCTGTGGCTTTCCCTTGAGGCTTTCACAGGAGGTTTTCCCACGAAGTTTTCCCACAGGGCTGTCTCACGTGCCACCGTGGTGTGAGTCGATCCTCGGCTTGAAAGTCGATGCAGTGCAGGGAAAACAGGTTTCCCTGGAATGGACTGAGACATCTGGGGGACTCTGGGAATGGTGGCACGACCCTGGAATTCCTCTCGCCTTTCCTGTGGAGAGCGCCTCCTCTTGAGAAGCGACGGGAAAGCGGGGAATTCTTTCCCGACCACGCAGGAAAGGATCCCTCCTCTCGAGCTAGGAGGCGGAAACTGGGCTCCTCTGGATGTGCTCGGAACTCTCGAGCTTCCTCTCGAGTGGAGACGGGTATGTCGGGGAACTTCTTGAGTTGCAGCAAGGGTTGAAGGACCCTTTGGAAGTTCCCGAGGTTAGGTGTGTTAGCCTCGAGACGGCTCAGCGAAAATGGGCCTCATCTCGCCTGGAGGGAGAAAACCTCCTGGATTTTCTCGAGTTGCGGCAGGTGCTCTCGACTTACACGGGGACCTCAGGGACCTCTCTGGTGGCCTCAGAAAGGCCAGTCCCCATGCGAGTTGCTCGGGGCCTCACGGG
>NW_017194260.1:0-20824 GCF_001704415.2 Capra hircus
TTAATATATTAGTAAAATATATTATATATAAATATGTATATTTTAGAAAAGTTCAAAATCTCTCAAATTGATGGACCAGATGGAGCACAGTGAAGAGTTCTGACAAAACATGTCCACTGGAGGAGGAAATGGCAACCCACTCCAGTATTCTTACTACAAGAACTTCACAGAGACTATGAAAAGGCAAAAAAATACGACATCACTCCAGGTCATAAGACATCCAATGTTCAACTGGGGAAGAGCAGAAGCAACTACTAATATTTCCAGAAAGAATAAAGGGGCTGGACCAAAATGGAAATGACACTGAATTGTTTATGTGTCTGGTAGTGAAAGTAGAGTCTGATGCAGTAAAGAACAACACTGCATAGAAACCTGGAACGTTAGGTCCATGAATCAAGGTAAATTAGACATGGTCAAGCAGGAGATGGCAAGAGTGAACATAGCATCTTAGGAATCAATGAACTAAAATGTACAGGAATGGACAAATTTAATTCAGATGACCATTATATCTACTACTGTGGGCAAGAATCCCTTAGAAGAAATGGAGTAGCCCTCATAGCCAATAAAAGAGTCCAAAATGCGGTACTTGGGTGCAATCTCAAAAACGACAGAATGATCTCTGTTCATTTCCAAGGCAAACCATTCAATATTACAGTAATCCAAGTCTATGCCCAACTACCAATGCTGAAGAAGCTAAAGTTGATCAGTTCTATGAAGAACAACAACACCTTTTAGAACTAACACCAAAAAAAGTATGTTCTTTTCAACATAGAGGACAGGAATGTAAATATAGGAAGTCATGAGATACCTGGAATAACAGCAAGTTTGACCTTGAACTACAAAATGAAGCAGGGCAAAGTCTAACAGAATTTTATCAAAATAACACTCTGGTCATAGCAAACACCCTCTTTCCAACAACATAAGAGATGACTCTATAAAAGGACATCACCAGATGGTGACTGATTATGTTCTTTGCAGCCAAAGGTGGGGAAGCTCTAAAGTCAGCAAAAACAAAACCAGGAGCTAATTCAGGCTCAGATCATCAATCCTTATTGCAAATACCAGGCTTAAATCTAAGAAAGTAGGGAAAATCACTAAGCTATTCAGGTATGACCTAAATCAAATCCCTTACAATTATACAGTGGAGGTGATGAACAGGTTCAAGTGATTATATCTGGTAAGACAGAGTGCCTGAAGAACTGTGGATGGAGGTTCATAACATTGTACAGGAGGCAGTGACCAAAACCACCCAAAGAAAAAGAAATGCAAGAAGGCAAAATGGTTGTCTGAGGAAGCTTTACAAATAGCTGAGGAAAGAAGAAAAGCAAAAGGCAAGGGAGAAAGGGAAAGATATACTCATCTGAATGCAGAGTTTCAGAGAAGAGCAAAGAGAGATAAGAAGGCCTTCTTAAATGAAACTGTGAGAGACTATTTGGGGGGCTCCAAAATCACTGCAGATGGCGATTACAGCCATGAAATTAAAAAAAAAAAACTTTTGCTCCTTGGAAGAAAAGCTATAACAAACCTAGACAATGTATTAAAAAGCATGGGACATCACTGCCAATAAAAGTCTCTAGAGTCAAAGCTATAGTTTTCGTAGTACAGTAGTCATGTACAGATGTGAGAATTGGACCATAAAGAAGGCTGAGCACCATAGAATTGATGCTTTTGAACTGTGGTGATAGAGAAGACTGTTGAGAGTCCCTTGGATAGCAAGGAGATCAAATCAGTCAATCCTAAAGGAAATCAGCCCTGAATATTCATTGGAAGGACTGATGTTGGGAAACTCCAATACTTTGGCCCACCTGATGCAAAGAGCCAACTCATTGGAAAAGACCCTGATGCTGGGAAAGATTGAGGGCAGGAGGAAAGGGGGATGGCAGAGGATGGATAGTTGGATGGCATCATTGACTCAATGGACACAAGATTTGAATAAACTCCAAGAGACAGTGAGGGACAGGGAAGCCTGGCATGCTGCAGTCCCTGGGGTTGCAAAGAGTCGGACACGACTGAGCGACCTCACTTTCACTTTTCATCTTCATGCATTGGAGAAGGAAATGGCACCCCACTCCAGTGTTCTTACCTGGAGAATCCCAGGGACGGCAGAGCCTGGTGGGCTGTCGTCTATGGGGTCGCACAGAGTCGGACACGATTGAAGCGACTCAGCAGCAGCAGCAGAAACTCCAAGAGACAGTGAGGGACAGGGAAGCCTGGCATGCTGCAGTCCCTGGGGTTGCAAAGAGTCGGACACGACTGAGCGACCTCACTTTCACTTTTCATCTTCATGCATTGGAGAAGGAAATGGCAACCCACTCCAGTGTTCTTACCTGGAGAATCCCAGGGACGGCAGAGCCTGGTGGGCTGTCGTCTATGGGGTCGCACAGAGTCGGACACGACTGAAGCGACTCAGCAGCAGCAGCAGAAACTCCAAGAGACAGTGAGGGACAGGGAAGCCTCGCATGCTGCAGTCCCTGGAGTTGCAAAGAGTCGGACACAAACCGAGCAACTGAACAACAGCAGTGAGATACAGGGGCTTCCCAGGTGGCGCTAGTGTTAAAGAACCTGCCTGCCAGTGCAGGAGACATAAGAGATGGTGGTTCGATCTCTGGGTCAGAAGAGCCCCTGGAGGAGGGCATGGCAACCCACTCCGGTATTCTTGCCTGGAGAATCCCATGGAAAGAGGAGACTGGTGGGCTGCAGACCATGAGGTTGCAAAGAACTGGTTAAAACTGAAATAATTTAGAATTATGCATGCAATGACATACAGGCATACCTAGGAGATGTGGCAGGTTCATTTCCAGACCACCATAAAAAACTGAATATTGAAACAGAGCAAGTCACAGGAATTTTTTTTCTTTTCCCTATGCATATGAAAGTTATTTTTACACTATAATGTAGTGTATTAAATGTGCAATAGAATTGTCTTTAAAAATGTACATAACTTAATTTTCAAATGCTTTGTTGCTAAAAAAACTGCTTATCATCATTTGAGCCTTCATCAAGTTGTAATATTTTTGCAATTGGTAATATCAAAGATCACTGATCATAGATCACTGTAACAAATACAATAATAATGAAAAAGTTTGAAATATTGTGAGAATTATCAAAAATGTGATACAGAGACCTGAAGTGAGAAAGTGCTGTTGAAAAAAAATGGCATCAATAGACTTGCTGTAGGAAAGTTACCACAAACTTTCAATTTAGAAAAAAACAGTTACCTATGAAGCACAGTAGACAAAGCTCAGTAAAACAAGGTATGCTCGCATATACTTAAATCACATGGATATAACATGCTCTGCACATCTGTATCTTTCATTTCTCTGTTAGTAAAACAACTTCTATTGCTTATTACCATATACAATTTTTATGGTGCAATAGCATTCCATTGTAGAGATTTGCCTTATTTTATTTACCAGGCATGTAGTATGGACATTGAAATTGTTCGCTTTTTTTGTTTTCTTGATTTTACTAACAATGCAAAAATAAACATTCTTTTACATACACATTTACAAAATATGCAAGTACATCAGAAAGTTAAATGCTTAGACTTGGAATTGCTGAGGTAAAATTGTCAAAGTTTTCTTTAAAAAGCTTTCATTAATTTTCAGTCCCACAGGTGTGAAAATATCTATTGTACCACTGTACAGTATTTTTTAAATTTTGATGTGAAAGACAAAACAGATCTTGATATTATTTCAATCATATTTTCATAACTATTACATACATTGAATAATTATTACAAACTAATTCCTCAATGATTATTTTTATGATTTGATTTTTCATGTTTAAATATTTGATGCAATTTATTTTTTATATAATAAGAAGATGGTGATTAAGGTTTATTTATTCCAAATGGTGAATTCATTGCCACAATATCATTTGCTTACTAATTCATCATTTTTCCACTGAATGAATGGTAATTCCACATTTCATAAACTTAATCCCCATATAGGCTTGGATCTGTTTCTGAACTCTCTTTTCCAGTGGTCTGTTTGTTTATATACCAGTACCAGGTTGTTTTAATCACTGTAACTTTATCATATGTTTTACTATTTGGTATACTGTCCTCTATACAAATAGCTGTGAAAAGAAGAGAAGTGAAAAGAAAGGAGAAAAGGAAAGATATAACCATCTGAATGCAGAGTTCCAAAGAATAGCAAGGAGAGATAAGAAAGCCTTCCTCAGTGATCAGTGCAAAGAAATAGAGGAAAACAGCAGAATGGGACAGACTAGAGATCTTTGCAAGAAAATTAGAGATATAAAGGGAACATCTCATGCAAAGATGGGCTCGATAAAGGACAGAAATGGTCTAGGCTGAATAGAACAGAAGATATTAAGAAGAGGTGGCAAGAATACATAGAAGAACTGTGCAAAAAACACCTTCATGACCCAGATAATCACGATGGTATGATCACTCACCTAGAGCCAGACGTCCTGGAATGTAAAGTCAAGTGGGCCTTAGAAAGCCTCA
This sequence comes from Capra hircus, assembly GCF_001704415.2. Classification (NCBI taxonomy): domain Eukaryota; kingdom Metazoa; phylum Chordata; class Mammalia; order Artiodactyla; family Bovidae; genus Capra; species Capra hircus. Next base: position 4,472 of record NW_017194260.1, read on the forward strand.
TTACGAACAAAGCTAGTGGAGGTGATGGAATTCCAGTTGAGCTATTTCAAATCCTGAAAGATGATGCTGTGAAAGTGCTGCACTCAGTATGCCAGCACATTTGGAAAACTCTGCCGTGACCATAGGACTGGAAAAGGTCAGTTTTCATTCCAATCCCAAAGAAAGGCAATGCCAAAAAATGCTCAAACTACTGCACAATTGCACTCATCTCACATGCTAGTAAAGTAATGCTCAAAATTCTCCAAGGCAGGCTTCAGCAATACGTGAACCATGAACTTCCAGATGTTCAAGCTGGTTTTAGAAAAGGCAGAGGAACCAGAGATCAAATTGCCAACATCCGCTGGATCATGGAAAAAGCAAGAGAGTTCCAGAAAAACATCTATTTCTGCTTTATTGACTATGCCAAAGCCTTTGAGTGTGTGGATCACAATAAACTGTGGAAAAATTCTTCAAGAGATGGGAATACCAGACCACCTGACCTGCCTCTTGAGAAACCTATATGCAGGTCAGGAAGCAACAGTTAGAAGTGGACATGGAACAACAGGCTGGTTCCAAATAGGAAAAGGAGTATGTCAAGGCTGTATATTGTCACCCTGCTTATTTAACTTCTATGCAGAGTACATCATGAGAATCACTGGACTGGAAGAAACACAAGCTGAAATCAAGATTGCCGGGAGAAATATCAACAACCTCAGATATGCAGATGACACCACCCTTATGGCAGAAAATGAAGAGGAACTAAAAAGCCTCTTGATGAAAGTGAAAGTGGAGAGTGAAAAGCTTGGCTTAAAGCTCAACATTCAGAAAAAGAAGATCATGGCATCCAGTCCCATCACTTCATGGGAACTAGATGGGAACAGTGCCAGACTTAATTTTGGGGGGCTCCAAAATCACTGCAGATGGTGACTGGAGCCATGAAATTAAAAGATGCTTGCTCCTTGAAAGAAAAGTTATGACCAACCTAGATAGCATATTGAAAAGCAGAGACATTACTTTGCCAATAAAGGTCCGTCTAGTCAAGGCTATGGTTTTTCCAGTGGTCACGTATGGATGTGAGAGTTGGACTGTGAAGAAGGCTGAGCGCTGAAGAATTGATGCTTTTGAACTGTGGTGTTGGAGAAGACTCTTGAGACTCCCTTGGACTGCAAGGAGATCCAACCAGTCCATTCTGAAGGAGATCAGCCCTGGGATTTCTTTGGAAGGAATGATGCTGAAGGTGAAACTCCAGTACTTTGGCCACCTCATGTGAAGAGTTGACTCATTGGAAAAGACTCTGATGCTGGGAGGGATTGGGGACAGGAAGAAAAGGGGACGACAGAGGATGAGATGGCTGGATGGCATTACCAACTTGATGGACGTGAGTTTAAGTGAACTCCGGGAGATGGTGATGGACAGGGAGGCTGGCGTGCTGCAGTTCATGGCGTCGCAAAGAGTCAGACACGACTGAGCGACTGGACTGAACTGAATTGATACTGTCCTCTCATGATTCTTCTTTTACAGATTTGTTCTGGCTATCCTCAAATACATATTTTTCATCTGAAATTTGGAATACTCTTGTCTAAAAGAAAAATCATTTTGATTTTCATTGCATGATTATTCAAATTACAGATTAATTTAGAAATAACATTTTTATCACATCAGGTCCTTATAAGCAAGAACATGATTGTTGTTGTTATTCAGTCACTAAGCCATGATCCACTCTTTGTATCCCTATGGACTGCAGCACACTTGGGTTTTCTGTCCTTCACTATCTCCCAGAGTTTGCTCAAACTCATGTCCATTGAGTCAGTGATGCCATCTAACCATCTTATCCTCTGTCATCCCCTTTTCCTCCTGCCTTCAATCTTTCTCAGCATCAGGGTCTTTTCCAATGAGTCGGGTCTTTGCATCTGGTGGTCAAAGTATGGGAGCTTCAGTTTTAGCATCAGTCCTTCCAGTGAATATTCATCATTGATTTCCTTTAGGATTGACTGGTTACATCTTTTTTTTTGTCCAAGGGTCTCTCAGGAATCTTCTTCAATACCATACTTTGAAAGCATCAGTTCTATGGTGCTCAGCCATTCTATGGTCCAACTCTCACATCCATACATGACTACTGGGAAAACCATAGCTTTGACTAGATGGACTTTTGTCAGCAGAGTAATATCTCTGCTTTTTAATATGCTGTCTAAGTTTGTCATAGCTTTTCTTCCAAGGAGCACGCATCTTTTAATTTCACGCTGCAGTCACTGTCCACAGTGATTTTGGAGCCCAAGAAAATAAGATCTGTCACTGCTTTCATTTTTCCCCCTTCTGTTGGCCATGAAGTGATGGGACAAGATGCCATGATATCAGCATTTTTGAATGCTGAGTTTTTTTGTTTTTTTTTTTTTTAATTTTTATTTATTTTTTTATTTTTTAATTTTAAAATCTTTAATTTTTATATGCGTTCCCAAACATGAACCCCCCTCCCATCTCCCTCCCCACAACATCCCTCTGGGTCATCCCCATGCACCAGCTCCAAGCATGCTGTATCCTGCATCAGACATAGACTGGCGATTCAATTCTTACATGATAGTATACATGTTAGAATGTCATTCTCCCAAATCATCCCACCCTCTCCCTCCCTCTGAGTCCAAAAGTCCATTATACACATCTGTGTCTCTTTCCCTGTCTTGCATACAGGGTCATCATTGCCATCTTCCTAAATTCCATATATATGTGTTAGTATACTGTATTGGTGTTTTTCTTTCTGGCTTACTTCACTCTGTATAATCGGCTCCAGTTTTGTCCATCTCATCAGAACTGATTCAAATGAATTCTTTTTTACGGCTGAGTAATACTCCATTGTGTATATGTACCACAGCTTTCTTATCCATTCATCTGCTGATGGACATCTAGGTTGTTTCCATGTCCTGGCTATTATAAACAGTGCTGCGATGAACATTGGGGTACATGTGTCTCTTTCAATTCTGGTTTCCTCGGTGTGTATGCCCAGCAGTGGGATTGCTGGGTCATAAGGTAGTTCTATTTGCAATTTTCTAAGGAATCTCCACACTGTTCTCCATAGTGGCTGTACTAGTTTGCATTCCCACCAACAGTGTAGGAGGGTTCCCTTTTCTCCACACCCTCTCCAGCATTTATTGCTTGCAGATTTTTGGATCACAGCCATTCTGACTGGTGTGAAGTGGTACCTCATTGTGGTTTTGATTTGCATTTCTCTAATAATGAGTGATGTTGAGCATCTTTTCATGTGTTTGTTAGCCATCCGTATGTCTTCTTTGGAGAAATGTCTATTTAGTTCTTTGGCCCATTTTTTGATTGGGTCGTTTATTTTTCTGGAATTGAGCTGCAGAAATTGTTTGTATATTTTTGAGATTAGTTGTTTGTCCGTTGCTTCATTTGCTATTATTTTCTCCCATTCAGAAGGCTGTCTTTTCACCTTGCTTATATTTTCCTTTGTTGTGCAGAAGCTTTTAATTTTAATTAGATCCCATTTGTTCATTTTTGCTTTTATTTCCAGAATTCTGGGACGTGGATCATAGAGGATCCTGCTGTGATTTATGTCTGAGAGTGTTTTGCCTATGTTCTCCTCTAGGAGTTTTATAGTTTCTGGTCTTACATTTAGATCTTTAATCCATTTTGAGTTTTATTTTTGTGTGCGGTGTTAGAAAGTGATCTAGTTTCATTCTTTTACAAGTGGCTGACCAGTTTTCCCAGCACCACTTGTTAAAGAGATTGTCTTTACTCCATTGTATATTCTTGCCTCCTTTGTCAAAGATAAGGTGTCCATAGGTGTGTGGATTTATCTCTGGGCTTTCTATTTTGTTCCATTGATCTATATGTCTGTCTTTGTGCCAGTACCATACTGTCTTGATGACTGTGGCTTTGTAGTAGAGCCTGAAGTCAGGCAAGTTGATTCCTCCAGTTCCATTCTTCTTTCTCAAGATTGCTTTGGCTATTCGAGGTTTTTTTGTATTTCCATACAAATCTTGAAATTATTTGTTCTAGTTCTGTGAAAAATGTTGCTGGTAGCTTGATAGGGATTGCATTGAATTTGTAAATTGCTTTGGGTAGTATACTCATTTTCACTATATTGATTCTTCCGATCCATGAACATGGTATATTTCTCCATCTATTAGTGTCCTCTTTGATTTCTTTCATCAGTGTTTTATAGTTTTCTATATATAGGTCTTTAGTTTCTTTAGGTAGATATATTCCTAAGTATTTTATTCTTTTCGTTGCAATGGTGAATGGAATTGTTTCCTTAATTTCTTTTTCTACTTTCTCATTATTCGTGTATAGGAATGCAAGGGATTTCTGTGTGTTGATTTTATATCCTGCAACTTTACTATATTCATTGATTAGCTCTAGTAATTTTCTGGTGGAGTCTTTAGGGTTTTCCATGTAGAGGATCATGTCATCTGCAAACAGTGAGAGTTTTACTTCTTCTTTTCCAATTTGGATTCCTTTTATTTCTTTTTCTGCTCTGATTGCTGTGGCCAAAACTTCCAGAACTATGTTGAATAGTAGTGGTGAAAGTGGACACCCTTGTCTTGTTCCTGACTTCAGGGGAAATGCTTTCAATTTTTCACCATTGAGGATAATGTTTGCTGTGGGTTTGTCATAGATAGCTTTTATTATGTTGAGGTATGTTCCTTCTATTCCTGCTTTCTGGAGAGTTTTTATCATAAATGGATGTTGAATTTTGTCAAAGGCCTTCTCTGCATCTATTGAGATAATCATATGGTTTTTATTTTTCAATTTGTTAATGTGGTGAATTACATTGATGGATTTGCGGATATTGAAGAATCCTTGCATCCCTGGGATAAAGCCCACTTGGTCATGGTGTATGATCTTTTTAATGTGTTGTTGGATTCTGATTGCTAGAATTTTGTTGAGGATTTTTGCATCTATGTTCATCAGTGATATTGGCCTGTAGTTTTCTTTTTTTGCGGCATCTTTGTCAGGTTTTGGTATTAGGGTGATGGTGGCCTCATAGAATGAGTTTGGAAGTTTACCTTCCTCTGCAATTTTCTGGAAGAGTTTGAGTAGGATAGGTGTTAGCTCTTCTCGAAATTTTTGGTAGAATTCAGCTGTGAAGCCGTCTGGACCTGGGCTTTTGTTTGCTGGAAGATTTCTGATTACAGTTTCAGTTTCCGTGCTTGTGATGGGTCTGTTAAGATTTTCTATTTCTTCCTGGTTCAGTTTTGGAAAATTGTACTTTTCTAAGAATTTGTCCATTTCTTCCACGTTGTCCATTTTATTGGCATACAATTGCTGATAGTAGTCTCTTATGATCCTTTCTATTTCTGTGTTGTCTGTTGTGATCTCTCCATTTTCATTTCTAATTTTATTGATTTGATTTTTCTCTCTTTGTTTCTTGATGAGTCTGGCTAATGGTTTGTCAATTTTATTTATCCTTTCAAAGAACCAGCTTTTGGCTTTGTTGATTTTTGCTATGGTCTCTTTTGTTTCTTTTGCATTTATTTCTGCCCTAATTTTTAAGATTTCTTTCCTTCTACTAACTCTGGGGTTCTCCAACTCTTCCTTTTCTAGTTGCTTTAGTTGTAGAGTTAGGTTATTTATTTGACTTTTTTCTTGTTTCTTGAGGTATGCCTGTATTGCTATGAACTTTCCTCTTAGCACTGCTTTTATAGTGTCCCACAGGTTTTGGGTTGTTGTGTTTTCATTTTCATTAGTTTCTATGCATATTTTGATTTCTTTTTTGATTTCTTCTGTGATTTGTTGGTTATTCAGAAGTGTGTTGTTCAACCTCCATATGTTGGAATATTTAATAGTTTTTCTCCTGTAATTGAGATCTAATCTTAATGCATTATGGTCAGAAAAGATGCTTGGAATGATTTCGATTTTTTTGAATTTATCAAGTTTAGATTTATGGCCCAGGATGTGATCTATCCTGGAGAAGGTTCCATGAGCACTTGAAAAAAAGGTGAAATTCATTGTTTTGGGGTGAAATGTCCTATAGATATCAATTAGATCTAACTGATCTAATGTATCATTTAAAGTTTGCGTTTCTTTGTTAATTTTCTGTTTAGTTGATTTGTCCATAGGTGTGAGTGGGGTATTAAAGTCTCCCACTATTATTGTGTTATTGTTGATTTCCCCTTTCATACTTGTTAGCATTTGTCTTACATATTGCGGTGCTCCTATATTGGGTGCATATATATTTATAATTGTTATATCTTCTTCTTGGATTGTTCCTTTGATCATTATGTAGTGGCCTTCTTTGTCTCTTTTCACAGCCTTTGTTTTAAAGTCTATTTTATCGGATATGAGTGTTGCCACTCCTGCTTTCTTTTGGTCTCTGTTTGCATGGTATATCTTTTTCCAGCCCTTCACTTTCAGTCTGTATGTGTCCCTTGTTTTGAGGTGGGTCTCTTGTAAGCAGCATATAGAGGGGTCTTGCTTTTGTATCCATTCGGCCAGTCTTTGTCTTTTGGTTGGGGCGTTCAACCCATTTACGTTTAAGGTGATTATTGAAAAGTATGATCCCGTTACCATTTACTTTATTGTTTTGGGTTCGGGTTTATACACCCTTTTCGTGTTTCCTGTCTAGAGGATATCCTTTAGAATTTGTTGGAGAGCTGGTTTGGTGGTGCTGAATTCTCTCAGCTTTTGCTTGTTAGTAAAGCTTTTGATTTCTCCTTCGTATTTGAATGAGATCCTTGCTGGATACAGTAATCTGGGCTGTAGGTTATTGTCTTTCATCACTTTAAGTATGTCTTGCCATTCCCTCCTGGCCTGAAGAGTTTCTATTGAAAGATCAGCTGTTATCCTTATGGGAATCCCCTTGTGTGTTATTTGTTGTTTTTCCCTTGCTGCTTTCAATATTTGTTCTTTGTGCTTGATCTTTGTTAATTTGATTAATGTGTGTCTTGGGGTGTTTCGCCTTGGGTTTATCCTATTTGGAACTCTCTGTGTTTCTTGGACTTGGGTGATTATTTCCTTCCCCATTTTAGGGAAGTTTTCAACTATTATCTCCTCAAGGATTTTCTCATGATCTTTCTTTCTGTCTTCTTCTTCTGGGACTCCTATAATTCGAATGTTGGAGCGTTTCATATTGTCCTGGAGGTCTCTGAGATTGTCCTCGTTTCTTTTAATTCGTTTTTCTTGTTTCCTCTCTGATTCATTTATTTCTACCATTCTATCTTCTATTTCACTAATCCTATCTTCTGCCTCCGTTATTCTACTATTTGTTGCCTCCAGAGTGTTTCTGATCTCATTTATTGCATTATTCATTATATTTTGACTCTTTTTTATTTCTTCTAGGTCCTTGTTAAACCTTTCTTGCATCTTCTCAATCCTTGTCTCTAGGCTATTTATCTGTGTTTCCATTTTGATTTCAAGATTTTGGATCATTTTCACTATCAATATTCAGAATTCCTTCTCCGGTAGATTCCCTACTTCTTCCTCTTTTGTTTGGTTTGGTGGGCAACTCTCCTGTTCCTTTACCTGCTGTGTATTCCTCTGTCTCTTCATCTTGGTTATATTGCTGTGTTTGGGGTGGCCTTTTTATATTCTGGTAATTTGTGGAGTTCTCTTTATTATGGAGCTTCCTCACTTTGGGTGGGGTTCTGTCAGTGGCTTGTCAAGGTTTCCTGGTTAGGGAGGCTTGTGTTGGAGTTTTGGTGGGTGGAGCTGGGTTTCTTCTCTCTGGAGTGCAGTGGAGTGACCCGTAATGGGTTATGAGACATCAAAGGTTTGGGGATAATTTTGAGCTGCCTGTATATTGAAGCTCAGGGGAGTGTTCCTGTGTTGCTGGAGAATTTGCGTGGTATGTCTTATTTTGGAACTTGTTGGCCCTTGGGTGGAGCTTGGTTTCGGTGTAGGTATGAAGGCATTTGACGAGCTCCTATTGCTTAATGTTCCCTGAATTCAAGAGTTCTCTAATGTTTTCAGGCTTTGGATTTAAGCTTCCTGCTTCTGGTTTTCAGTTTTATTTTTACAGTAGTCTCTAGACTTCTCCATCTATACAGCACCGATGATAAAACATCTAGGTTAAAGATGAAAAGTTTCTCCACATTGAGGGACACTCAGAGAGGTTCACTGAGTTACAAGGAGAAGAGAAGATGGAGGGGGTAGTTAGAGGTAACTGGAATGAGATGCGGTGAGATCAAGAGAGGAGAGAGCAAGCTAGTCAGTAGTCACTTCCTTATGTGCGCTCTATAGTCTGGACCACTCAGAGGTATTTACAGAGTTATACGGGGAAGAGGAGAGGGAGGAAGTAGACAGAGGTGACCAGGAGGATAAGAGAGAGGAATGAGTAGGAGAGAGACAAATCCTGCCAGTAACCAGTTCCTTAGGTGTTCTCTACCATCTGGAACACACAGAGATTCACAGAGTTGGATAGAGAAGAGATGGGGGAGAAAAGAGACAGAGGCCACCTGGTGGAGAAAAAGGAGAGTCCAGAGGAGGAGAGAGTGGTCAAGCCAGTAATCTCACTCTCAGGTAAACTTGGGTAGTGAAGTTTGGGTTTTTAAATGTACAAAATTGACAACAAAAACCTAAGAGCAAAGATTAAAAATCTAGAGTAGAGGTTGGATTTTCAAAGATACAATATTAAAGAAAAGCAGAAGGAAAAAGGAAGAAAGAAAAAAAATTATTAAAAAACAAACAAACAAAAGAAAAAAAAACACACCAACAACCATCCAAAGAGTATATATGGTGTTTGCCTTAAAAAAAAAAAATAATAGTAATAATAGGTTATAGAAATAAAAATTAGAGGAGAAATAGAAGACTTAACAATTAAAAAAAGGCTAGAAAAAAAAGAAAAAAAAACAAAAAAGCAAAAAGCAAAAAAAAAAAAAGGAATGATTTTAAAAATATTAAAAATATATCTAGCCCTTCTCTGATGTTATGGGCCGTGTGGGCTCACTTCCAAGGTGGTTCCCTCTGTTTAACTTCTTCTGTTTGCTGGTTTTTTAGGCTCACTAGTTCAGTCACGCTGTGGGGAGGGGGGATGCTGCAAACAAACAGCACTGTCGTGTGCACACCGCATATCAGCCCCATTTGACCTGTCCTTTCTCGCAGCGCACAAACCTCTCCAGCTCTACGATGCTCAGCCGGGAACCGTCTGGGGCCGGCCCTAGGCTGCGTGCACTTCCCCGGTCCAAGCCACTCAGGTTCGGCGCTCAGGCAGCCCTCAGAGGCACAGATTCGGCTGGGACTGCGCTTTGTGCCCTTCCCAGGTCCGAGTAGCTCAGGAGTTTGGCGAGCACGCTCGCCGCGGCTTGTCACCTTTTCCGCCGCTGCCGCTCAGCTCTCTGGGTGGACCGCTGGCGCACCCCGTGAGGCAGATGGTGACTGTCCAGCACCCCCAGAAGTCTTAGCAAAGGAGCCTGCTTGCAGTTAGGTACGTAAAGTCTCTCCGGGTCTGCAATTGCCCCTTTCCAGTCCTTAGGCCTCTGGCTGCCTGTCCCTGGCGGGGAATGGTCTGCAGCCGGCTTTTTCCGTTCTGTCCTTTGTTCTGTGCTCGGTCCTGGCAGTGTCTTATGTTCGAGTTTTTCGCATGGTAGCTATCCCACAGTCTGGTTTGCTAGCCCACGTTAGATCGTTCTGGTTGCGCGTGGGGCGTTCCTGCCCGATTCTTACAAAGCTCTGCAGCCCGCGCCTCCCGCGCGTCCCTGCCCTGCCCCCACTTCCCAGTGGCGGATGCAGGCGTCTGTGCTGCTTTTCCACTGGGGGAGTTACTGCTGGGCTTGTAATCTGTTGGTTTTAATTATTTATCTACTTTTCCTTCCTGTTATGTTGTCCTCTGTGTTTCCAAGGCTCGCCACAGACTCAGCAGGGAGAGTGTTTCCTGGTGTTTGGAAACCTCTCTTCTTAAAATTCCCTTCCCGGGACGGGCTTCCCTTCCCGGGACGGAGCTCCCTCCCCACCTCCTTTGTCTCCTTTTTCGTCTTTTATATTTTTTCCTACCTGATTTTGAAGACAATGGTCTGCTTTTCTGGTTGCCTGATGTCCTCTGCCAGCCTACAGAAGTTGTTTTGTGGAGTTTGCTCGGTGTTGAAATGTTCTTTTGAGGAATTTGTGAGGGAGAAAGTGATCTTCCCGTCCTATTCCTCCGCCATCTTTCCCTCTCTCCTCGAATGCTGAGTTTTAAGCCAGCTTTTCACTCTACTCTTTCACCTGCATGAAAAGTCTCGTTAATTCCTCTTTGCTTTCCGCCGTAAGGGTGGTGTCATCTGCGTATCTGAGGTTATTGATATTTCTCTGGAAATTTTGATTACAGCTTGAGCTTTATGCAGCATGGCATTTCACATGATGTACTTTGAATATAAGTTAAATTAGCAGGGTGACAACATACAGCCTTGACATACTTCTTTCCCAACTTCAAACCAGTCTGTTATTCCATGTCCAGTTCTAACTGTTGCTTCTTGACCTGAATACAGGTTTCTCAGGAGGTAGATAAGGTGGTCTGGTATTCCCATCTCTAAGAATTTTCCAGTTTGTTGTGGTCCACACAATCAAAAGCTTTAGCATACTCAGTGAAGCAGAAGCAGATGTTTTTCTGGAATTGCCTTGCTTTTTCCATGAGCCAATGAATGTTGGCAATTTGTTCTCTGGTTCCTCTGCTCCTTTGAAACCAGGTTATACATGTGGATGTTCTCAGCTCATGTACTGTTGAAGCCTGGCTGAAGGATTTGGAACATGGTAGATCTATCATTAGTCTAGTCTTCTTTGTCTTTTTAGCTTAGGACTTTTCTTCATATAGGTAATAGCATAGTTCTCAGTTTTCCTTTAGTAATTCATACTTTTTTTGCTGTTTTAAGTAACATATTTTTCATCAGCGTTTAGTTCTTCCTTGAGCACTGAAAAGCTATTTTTTGTGCTTACTATTGTAACTAGGCACCCTATTGAATTCTTTCTTTAAAGAATTTTTCAACTGATCCTCTTGAATTTTCCAGGTTAGAAGTATATACCGTATACTAAAATAATTGCTTTGCCTCCTTTTTAAAAAAAATTATACCATTTTTATTCCTTTTCTTGCTGAACTGCATTTCCTTGAATTTCTAGAGCAATGCCTAATAAATTTGTTCATGGTAGCTTCCTTTTCTTGTTTCCTATTCCCATGGAAATGCTTCTAGTGAAATTAACCATAACACTGTACATATAAACTTAACCATATTGTTGTATATTTAAACTTATACTAAGAAACTTTCTATTAATTTTACTGTAGTAAAACATTTCAGATGAGGAATGTATTTTTTATTTTTTAAAATACTTTGATAGTTTCAAATTTTCTTCTTTTGTCTACTAATGTAGATCATTCTATTAAAATGTTTCTAGTAGCAAATAATATTTTGCTACTAGATGGTGGTACATTCTGCTTTTATTTTGTTGCTGAATTGTATTTTAAAGTAGGCAAGTAATATTTTGTTTATGACTTTTCAGTGAAATTCTGAGTAAATTGATTTGTAGTTTTCCATTTTTGTGCCATTTTGGTCAAGTTCCAGTGTCAAAATTATTCACATTCTCCAGACAGAGTTTGGAAGGATTATTTTACTTTTTATGGCTTAGGACAGTTTGCATAGTGTTGAAATTTTATTTGTCTCAATTATTTGATTGTGTTCTCCTCTGAATCCATTTAAGTTACATATTTTCTTTGAGGTAGAGTTTGGAAAAGTAAGTTTGTATAGAAAAGCTCTCATTTCACTCAGTTGTCTTACTTACATAGTGTTAAAGAAACTACATGCTATGTCATTAAGTTCCTTCCCTATCGGAGGTCACTTCTCATACTCATTTCTCATTTTGTACTGGCTCCTGATTACCCAACTACATTACCTAGCATCGTTTATTTTATAGCCCTTTTAAAAAGACTGACTTCTTAAATTCTTAAAAATATTTATTTATTTACTCATTTACATTTGGCTGCGTCGGGTCTTAGTTGCAGCATGTGAGATCTTCCTTGCAGAACACAGGTTTCTTTCTAACTGTGGCACACGGGCTCCACAGAGTGCTCTGTAGTTTGTGGCACATGGCTTAGTTGCCTCACAGCGTGTGGGATCTTAGTTCCCCAACCAGGGGTTGAACCCGTGACCCCTGCATTGGAAGGTGGACTCATAACCACTGGACCAACAGGGAAGTCCCCCAAACCTGGCTTTTAGACAGCATTTTAATTAAGGTAAAAGCTGAGCTGATATAACAAAAGACACCAAAGTACAGCGGCTTAAACCAGATAGAAGTTGAGTTCTCTGCTGTTCACACAGCAGTCCAGCTGTTCAGAGTGGTCAGAGATCTGTTCACAAAGCATCTCCTTAATGGCTCTGTTCTGTTGCTTCGTATGCTGTGTGATACAGCACTGTGCAGAATGTGGTGACTCTTGGAGTCTTCCCAGGTCATGCCAAAAAGCAAATAGTTCATTCTCTTAGAGGTTAGTATCACATACCTTCTAGATCTTCTTATAAACTCTTATTTGAGAGGGGCCATAGCTTTTGTTGTTGTGATTGCTTTGTTTTCCTGTTTGTATTTTATTTTCATGAGAGAATATTTATTTTCAATGAAACAAATGAAACAAAATGAAAACAAATATTTTCGTTTGTTTCTGATGTAATTTTTTACATTATGTTTTGATGTTTTATTGGTCATTTTTCCTTTTTCCTCAGTATTTTCCTAAGGGATTTTGAAATTGGGACCTGATATTTACTGAGGAAGAGTGGGAAGGAGGGTCAAGAGAGTGAGATGGACAGTGGCAATGTGGATTTCATTCTATCATCAAGAGATATGTCTGTCTGGTTCAAGAGAAATTCTGAATATGAAGTACCTTGTGGATGATGAACCACCCTGTGGTTCTCAAATTTGAATTGAGTCAGAATGCTAATGGGCTTATTATAAAAAGTTTCATCTTTCTGATTCAGTTGGTGTGTGGTGGGGCCCAAGGATTCGCATTTCTAAAAAGTTCCCAGGTGATTCTGGGAATGATGATATAGGAATCACACTTGGCAAACCGCTGGTTTAAAATTTTTCTATGACTGACCCAGATCAGCCACCACAATGTCAATGTCACTTGCCACGCTTTCAGCAGACTTCCTGCAAATATAGTATGTCTGTGTCTCTATGTTCAGTCCTTCCTGCACCTAAGCCCATGTATCACGCTGAATCCAGAGATGCCACTGCAGACTGTCTACACACCTGAGCTTGCTTTTCCAAAGAAGGGGATAGACTTTGGTTTCTTGGAATGGACCATCTCTCTTAAAGAACCCAAGTACTGCCTGAAATCCACAGAAGCATGTGTTTATTTTCCTTTACTTGGCTCTGTGTTTTAAGACATTGGGCAACCACTTTTTTTTTTTTGCTTGTATTTTTTTTAATTTTAAAATCTTTAATTCTTACATGTGTTCCCAAACATGAACCCCCTCCCACCTCCCTCCCCATAACATCTCTCTGGGTCATCCCCATGCACCAGCCCCAAGCATGCTGTATCCTGCATCGGACATAGACTGGTGATTCGTTTCTTACATGATAGTATACATGTTTCAATGCCATTCTCCCAAATCATCCCACCCTCTCTCTCTCCCTCTCCCTCTGAGTCCAAAAGTCCGCTCTACACATCTGTGTCTCTTTTGCTGTCTTGCATACAGGGTCATCATTGCCATCTTTCTAAATTCCATATATATGTGTTAGTATACTGTATTGGTGTTTTTCTTTCTGGCTTACTTCACTCTGTATAATCGGCTCCAGTTTCATCCATCTCATTAGAACTGATTCAAATGTATTCTTTTTAATGGCTGAGTAATACTCCATTGTGTATATGTACCACAGCTTTCTTATCCATTCATCTGCTGATGGACATCTAGATTGTTTCCATTTGAAAGATTTTTTAATTTTTTAAATTCCCTGTGTTATTTTCAACTGACTTCATTAAGGAGAGTGAGCCAGAAATACCTTTCCTAACAGGAGATGAAGTCCTGAATATCTTGTCCCCAAGGCCTATTTAATTCCAAATATATGTTTAAATATTTCAATTATTTGCCTCTCCTAATGCAGTAGTCAGGGTAGGTTAGGGATACAAAGTAAAAAACACTCTCAAAAACCCTGGTGACTTGAAGCAACAACATTTTTTTTTTTTTTCATTTACTTTACCTGGCCACTGTAGATTGACAGAAATCCAAACTTCTGAAGCAGCTACATCTCAAATATCGCTGTTCACCATGTCAGATGGGAAAGCAGAAGTACACACTGATTCTTGAAGTTTCTGCTCACGTCTCACTTAGCAGGAAAATCCCATGGCCTCCACTGACTTCAGGTAGCTAATGAAATAGAGTCCTATAGTATTCCCAAAGGGAACAGCTCTAGTGATTTTCACATGCAGATTTCCCTAAGGTAGAGCTTGGTTTCACAGCCTGGGTTTACTTACCTAAGGGTCTGGCTATATATCTGCTTTCATTCTGGAGTTGCTTTATCAGTTCAGTATTTGCTTCCACATTCTCAAGAAGTCCCACACATTTCCACAGCTCTGTTTATCCCTCCTCCACCCAAACCAAAGGTGACAGGGTATGTATCCACATCTTTGAGTTTTATTCTTTTCTCAGACAAAATCCATTTCCAGAACTAAGTCCGAATGATTGTCATATGGTCATCAGGGTTGCTTTTAGAACTTGAAAATGGTTTCTCAGGTCTTCTGAGTTTTGCTGCTCCTTGGGCAACCTTAAGAGCATGTTCAATGAGATGGTCTTAGTCTTGCTGGGTTACTTCTATAAAGCTTGAATTTACATTAAAGTGAAAAACATTCTGAATTCAGAATTCTTGAAAATGACTATATGGGTGGGTGGGTGGGAGCGGTGGGACGAATGTGTATAGGGTGATAAATTGTATTCCAAGTGTAAGATCTTGTCTGAAGGAGACCATTTAAGGGACCAGCTCATCAAAGAAATGATTTATTGTGGGCAGGGCTCTCTGGGAGAGATTTGCCAGACTAGATCATAACCAGGAGATGCTTCAGTCAGATAAAATCAGTCCAGATTCCTCATCCTCCACTATTTAAAATACATTTTCCTCCTGGTTTTATTTTCCATTCACATTTAACTTTGTTACATGTAGGTTCTTGTGTTGCAAATACTCAGTAAACTTAAATATGATGCCTGTAAATCCCATTTCATATTCTGCACAAAACCCCTAATTCAAATGCCAGCTTCCCCTTAAAGTCTAGGATAAGTCCACTGTGGAGGTTCTGTGTGCTTGAGTTTATAAAGGGATGAAAATCAGGCCAATAAAGCTGTCAACACGTCTCTTAACTTAAGGCCAGTTCAGGAGCATAAATTAATCCTGACCTTGGGTAAAGTAGTATTTCAGCTGAGACTAAAGAGCTTCAAGTCAATGCATTTATGTATCTAAGCATTCTTGGCTATTAAAAAGTCAGTCCTGGGGACTGTTGGGGAAAAAAGTATCATGCCCACCCAGGGAGCTTACTGGAGGATGCAGGCCTCACAGTTCCAGAAATCCTGAAAGCAGCAGTGAAGATGCTACTGTGCTTTTGATATCTTCCCCCTGGGCTGTGGGGGCTTGTTTGGAGGCAGGAGAATGCCATGTGGCACCCCTGGGCCCTTACCAGTCACTGTGGACAGGAATCATAGCCTCAGTCTGACCTGTACTGCTGTCAGGACAAGTCTTTGAGCCAAGATGGTGAAGTGTCTGCCTACAATGCAGGAGACCCAGGTTCAATCCCTGGGTTGGGAAGTTCCCCTGGAGAAGGAAATGGCAACCCACTCCAGTATTCTTGCATGGAAAATCCCATGGATGGAGGAACCTGGTAGGCTACAGTCCATGGGGTCACAAAGAGTCAGACACGACTGAGAGACTTCACTTCACCAATGATGCAGAAACTGTCTAAGGCTTCTGTTATGAATGGGAAATAAATTCAGAGTTTGTATAAAAACTTAACTTTGAGAATATTATCTGATAAATTGCTATATTTTCTAATAGAAAAGCCAAAGAAAGCTTTAGGAGGAAGAAAAATACTCCATTTTAGGATTTCGAGAGACAGTATTACATAGCGATCATAACTATAGGCTCTGGAAGCAGATTGCCTGGGTTCATATCACAGCTGTGTTCTGTAATCTTGGGAAATGTACTTAACTCTCAGTGCTGGTTTTATCTGAAGAATGAATGTCATAATCTTCAGTTCAGTTCAGTCTCTCAGTCTTGTCTACCTATTTGTGACCCCATGGACTGCCAGCACTCCCAGGCTTCCCAGTCCATCACCAACTCCCAGAGCTTGCTCAAACTCATGTTCATCGAGTTGGTGATGCCATCCAACCATCTCGTCCTCTGTCGTCCCCCTTCTCCTCCTGCCTTCAATCTTTTCTCATCATGAGTTAGTTCTTCCATCACATCAGGTGACTAAAAGTACTG
>NW_017194261.1:0-9419 GCF_001704415.2 Capra hircus
GAGTCGGGGCCGGAAGCTGAGGATTCCTCTCGACACTGACATGGGATTTTGTGGTACTTCTCGAGTCTCCACAAGGGAGTCAGGCCTCGTCTCGAGTGGGGCATGAGCGTGCCCTTTCCTCCCATGCTGTAGCAGCAGTGTCACGCTTCCCCATGCCTGGACCAAGGGATCTGTGGCTTTCCCTCGAGTCTTTCCCACTAGGCTTTCCAACAGGTCTGTCCCACGTGTGACGGTGGTGTGAGTCGATCCTCGGCATGAAGGCCAAGGCAGTGCAGGGAAAACAGGTTCCTGTGGAATGGACTGAGACATCTGGTGAGTCTCGGAATGGTGGCACGACCCTGCAGTTCCTCTCCCCTTTCCTTTGGAGAGCGCCTCCTCTTGAGATGCGATGGGAATGCCGGGAATTCTTTCCCGACCAATCAGGGAAAGGATCGCTCATCTCGAGCTACGAGCCGGAAACGGAGCTCCTCTGGATGTGGCCGGGACACTCGTGCTTCCTCTTGAGTGGAGACGGGTATGTCGGGGAACTTCTTGAGTTGCAGCATGACTGTGAAAGACTCTTTGGAAGTTCCAGAGGTTAGGTGTTATTAGCCTCGAGACGCCTCAGCGGAAATGGGCCTCATCTCGCCTGGAGGGGAGAACTTCCTGGATTTTCTCGAGTGTGGCAGGTGCTCTAGAATTACGACTGGGGACCTCAGGAACCCTCTCCGGTGTCCTGAGGAAAGGCCAGGCTCCATGCGAGTTGTTCGATGGCCTCTTGGGATTCCTCTCCCGTTGATGCCGGGGTCTGAGACCTTGTACGGAGTCGGTGCCGGAACCTGAGGATTCCTCTCCAGTGCTGACATGGATCTTGGGTACTACTGGAGTCTCCGCAGGGAAGTCAGTCCTCGTCTCGAGTGGGGCATGCACGTGCGCTTTCCTCCCGAGCTGTAGCAGCAGTGTCACGCTTCCCTTCGCGTGAATCAAGGGATCTGTGGCTTTCCCTCGAGGCTTTCTCACGAGGCTTTCCCACCAGGGCTGTCCCACGTACCACCATGGTGTGAGTTGATCCCCAGCTTGAAAGTCGAGGCCAGTGCAGGGGAAAACAGGATTTCCTGGAATTGACTGAGACATCTGGGGACTCTGGGAATGGTGGCATGACAGGGAGTTCCTCTCGCCTTTCCTGTGGAGAGTGACTCCCGAGAATTCTTTCGCTATCACGCTGGGAAAGGATCCCTCCTCTCGAGCTATGAGTCGGAAACGGGGCTCCTCTGGATGTGGGCGGGACTCTCGTGCCTCCTCTCGAGTGGAGACGGGTATGTCGTGGAACTTCTTGAGTTGCAGCAAGGGTGTGAAGGACCCTTTGGAAATTCCAGAGCTTAGGTGTGATTAGCCTCGAGACGCCCAGCGGAAATGGGCCCATCTCTCCTGGAAGGGACAACCACCTGGATTTTCTCAAGTTGCGGCAGGTGCTCTCGACCTATGACGGGGACCTCAGGGAACCGCTCTGTTGGCCTGAGGAAATGCCAGTCCCCATGCGAGTTGCACGGTGGCCTCTCAGGTTTCCTCTCCCGTCGATGCCTGGGCCTAAGACCTTGTTTGGAGTCGGTGCCAGAACCAGAGGATTCCTCTCCAGTGCTGACATGGATCTTGGGGTACTTCTGGAGTCTCCCCAGGGGAGTCAGTCCTCGTCTCGAGTGGGGGCATGCACGTGTGCTTTCCTCCCGAGCTGGTAGCAGCAGTGTCACGCTTCCCTTCGCGTGGATCAAGGGATCTGTGGCTTTCCCTCGAGGCTTTCCCACGAGACTTTCCCACGAGGCTTTCCCACAGGGCTGTCCCACGTGCCACCGTGGTGAAAGTCGACCCTGGGCTTGAAAGTCGAGGCAGTGCAGGGAAAACAGGTTTCCCTGGAATGGACTGAGACATCTGGGGGACTCTGGGAATGGTGTCACGACCCTGGACTTCCTCTCGCCTTTCCTGTGGAGAGCACCACCTCTTGAGATGCAACGGGAACGCCGGAAATTCTTTCCCCACCAAGCAGGGAAAGGATCCCTCCTCTCTGAGCTAGGAGGCGGAAACGGGGCTCCTCTGGATGTGGGCGGGACTCTCGTACTTCCTCTCGAGTGTCGACGGGTATGTGGGGGAACTTCTTGAGTTGCCAGGAAGGGTGTGAAGGACGCTTTGCAAGTTCCAGAGGTTAGGTGTGATTAGCGTCGAGATGCCTCAGTGGAAATGGGCCTCATCTCGCCTGGAGGGGGAGAACCTCCTGAATTTTCTCGAGTTGCCGGCAGGTGCTCTCGACTTACGACAGGGACCTCAGGGACCCGCTCTGGTGCGACTCAGGAAAGGACAGTCCCCATGCAAGTTGCTCGGGGGCCTCTCAGGGATTCCTCTCCCGTCGATGCCGGGGCCTAAGACTTTGTGTGGAGTCGGTGCCGGAACCTGAGGTTTCCTAACCAGTGCTGACATGGATCTTGGGGTACTTCTGGAAGTCTCCCCAGGGAGTCAGTCCTCGTCTCGAGTGGGGGCATGCACGTGCGCTTTCCTCCCGAGCTGATAGCAGCAGTGTCACACTTCTTTGGCGATTGGATCATGGTATCAGTGGCTTTCCCTGAAGGCTTTCCCTCGAGGCTTTTCCACGAGGCTTTCCCACAGGGCTGTCCCACGTGCCACCGTGGTGTGAGTTGATCCTCGGCTTGAAAGTCGAGGCAGTGCAGGGAAAACAAGTTTCCCTGGAATGGACTGAGACATCTGAGGGAATCTGGGAATGGTGGCACGACCCTGGAGTTCCTCTCGCCTTTTCTGTGGAGAGCGCCTACTTCTTGAGATGCGACGGAATGCCGGAAATTCTTTCCCGACCCACGCAGGGAAAGGCATCCCTTCTTTCCAGCTATGAGGTGGAAACGGGGCTCCTCCTCATGTGGGGAGAGACTCTCGTGCTTCCTCTCGAGTGGAGACGGGCAGGTTGGGGAACTTCTTGAGTTGCAGCAAGGGTGAGAAGGACCCTTTGGAGTTCTAGAGGTTAGGTGTGATTAGCCCCGAGATGCCTCAATGGAAATGGGCCTCATCTCGCCTGGAGGGGAGAAACTCCTGGATATTCTAGAGTTGCTGCAGGTGCTCTCGACTTACGATGGGGACCTCAGGGACCCGCTCTGGTGGCCTCAGGAAATTCCAGTCCCCATGCGAGTTGCTCGGGGCACTCTCCGGATTCCTCTCCCGTCGATTGGCCGGTGGCCTCAGACCTTACGTAGAGTCGGTGCCTGTAACCTGCAGGATTCCTCCTCCAGTGCTGACATGGATCTTGGGTTGTACTGCTGGGAGTCTCCCCAGGGGAGTCAGTCCTCCAGGTCTCGCCGTTTGAGGGGCATGCACGTGCCGCTTTCCTCCCCAGCCTGTCAGCAGCAGTGTCGCGCTTCCCCTTCTCGCGTGGATCAAGGGATCCTGCGGCTTTCCCTCGAGGCTTTCCCACGAGGCTTTCCCACGAGGCTTTGCCACAGGGCTGTCCCACGTGCCACAGTGGTGTGAGTCGATCCTCGGCTTGAAAGTCGAGTCAGAGCGGGGAAACAGGTTTCCCTGGAATGGACTGAGACATCTGGGGGACTCGGAGAATGGTGGCATGTCCCTGGAGTTCCTCTCGCCTTTCCTGTGAAGAGCGCCTCCTCTTGAGATGGGACGGGAACGCCGGGAATTCTTTCCCGATCCTCCCAGGGAAAGGATCCCTCCTCTCGAGCTATGAGGCGGAAACGGGGCTCCTCTGGATGTGGGCGGAACTATCGTGCTTCCTCTTGAGTGGAGACGGGTATGTCGGGGAACTTCTTGATTTGCAGCAAGGGTGTGAAGGACCCTTTGGAAGTTCCAGAGTTTAAGTGTGCTTAGCCTTGAGATGTGTCAGCGGAAATAGGCTTCATTTTGCCTGGAGGGGAGAACATCCTTGATTTTCTCGAGTTGCGGCAGGTGCTCTCGACTTACGACGGGGACCGCAGGGACCCGCTCTGGTGGCCTCAGGAAAGGCCAGTCAAGATCCAAGACAGCACTGGAGAGGGAGAGACATCACGAGAGGCTCCGAGCAACTCGCATGGTGACTGGCCTTTCCTGAGGACCACCAAAGCGGGTCCCTGAGGTCCCCGTCGTAAGTTGAGAGCACCTGGCGCAACTCGAGAAAATCCAGGAGGTTCTCCCCTCCAGGCGAGATGAGACCCATTTGCGCTGAGGCATCTCGAGGTTAATCACACCTAACCTCTGGAACTTCCAAAGGGCCCTTCACACCCTTGCTGCAACTCAAGAAGTTCCCCGACATACCCGTTTCCACTCGAAAGGAAGCACGAGAGTCCCGCCCACAACCAGAAGAGCCCCGTTTCAGCCTCATAGCTCGAGAGGAGGGATCCTTTCCCTGCGTGCTCAGGGAAAGAATTTCCGGCGTTCCCGTCGCATCTCAAGAAGAGGCGCTCTCCAC
The DNA here is from genome assembly GCF_001704415.2 of Capra hircus. Classification (NCBI taxonomy): domain Eukaryota; kingdom Metazoa; phylum Chordata; class Mammalia; order Artiodactyla; family Bovidae; genus Capra; species Capra hircus. The sequence goes on from NW_017194261.1 coordinate 4,433, forward strand.
AGGAAAGGCGAGAGGAACTCAGGGTCGTGCCACCATTCCCAGAGCCCCCAGATGTCTCAGTCGATTCCAGGGAAACCTCTTTTCCCCGCAATGCCTCGACTTTCAAGCCGAGGATCGACTCAGACCTCGGTGGCACGTGGGACAGCCCTGTGAAAAGCCTAGTGGGAAAGCCTTTTGGGAAAGCCTACAGAGAAAAGCCACAGATCCCTGGATCCACGCAAAGGGAAGCGTGACACTGCTGCTATAGCTCGGGAGGAAAGCGCACGGGCACGCCACACTCGCGACGAGGACTGACTCCCCTGGGAGACTCCAGAAGTACCCCAAGATCCATGTCAGAACTGGAGAGGAATCCTCAGGTTCCGGCACCGACTCCACACAAGGTCTCAGGCCCCGGCATAGACGGGAGAGGAATCGCTAGAGGCGCACGAGCAACTCGCATGGGGACGGGCCTTTCCTGAGGGCACTAGAGCGGGTCCCTGAGGTCCCCGTCGTAAGCCGAGAGCACCTGCGGCAACTCGAGAAAATCCAGGAGGTTATCCCCTCCAAGCGAGATGAGGCCCATTTCCGCTGAGGAGTCTCGAGGCTTATCACACCTAATCTCTGGAACTTTCAAAGGGTCCTTCACACCCTTGCTGCAACTCAAGAAGTTCCCCGACATACCCGTCTCCACTCGAGAGGAAGCTCGAGAGTCCCGCCCTCATCCTTAGGAGCCCCTTTTCCGCTTCCTAGCTCGAGAGGAGGGATCCTTTCCCTGCGTGGTCGGGAAAGAATTCCCGGCGTTCCCGTCGCATCTCAAGAGGAGGCGCTCTCCACAGGAAAGGCCAGAGGAACTCCAGGTCATGCCACCACTCCCAGAGTCCCCCAGATGTCTCAGTCCATTCCAGGGAAACCTGTTTCCCTGGACTGCCTCGACTTAAAAGCCGAGGATCGACTCACACCAACGGTGGGCACGTGGGACAGCCCTGCAGGAAAGCCTCGTGGGAAAGCCTCGTGGGAAAGCCTCGAGGGAATGCCACAGATCCCTTGTTCCCCGCGAAGGGAAGCGTGACACTGCTGCTACAGCTCGGGAGGAAAGCGCACGTGCATGCCCCCACTCGAGACGAGGACTGACTCCCCTGGGGAGATTCCAGAAGTACCCTAAGATCCATGTCAGCACTGGAGAGGAATCCTCAGGTTCCGGAACATGTATCCAGACAAGGTCTCAGGCCCCAGCATCGACTGGAGAGGAATCCCGAGAGGCCCCGGAGCAACTCGCATGGGGACTGGCCTTTCCTGAGGCCAGCAGAGCGGGTCCCTGAGGTCCCGTCGTAAGTCAAGAGCACCTGCAGCAAATCGAGAAAATCCAGGAGGTTCTCCCCTCCAGGCGAGATGAGGCCCATTTCCGCTGAGGCGTCTCGAGGCTATTCGCACTTAACCTCTGGAAGGTCCAAAGGGTCCTTCACACCCTTGCTGCAACTCAAGAAGTTCCCCGACATACCCGTCTCCACTCGAGAGGAAGCACTAGAGTCCCGCCCACATCCAGAGGAGCCCCGTTTCCCCCTGCTAGCTCGAGAGAAGTGATCCTTTCCCTGAGTGGTCGGGAAAGAATTCCCGGCGTTCCCGTCGCATGCCAAGTGGATGCGCTCTCCACAAGAAAGGCGAGAGGAACTCCAGGGTCGTGTCACCATTCCCAGAGACCCAGATGTCTCAGTCCATTCCAGGGATACCTGTATTCCCTGCACTGCCTCGACTTTCAAGCCGAGGATCGACTCACACCACGGTGGCACGTGGGACAGCCCTGTGGGAAAGCCTCGTGGGAAAGCCTCGTGGGAAAGCCTCGAGGGAAATCCACAAATCCTTTGATCCACGCGAAGGGAAGCGTGACACTGCTGCTACAGCTCGGGAGGAACGAGCACGTGCATGCCCCCACTCGAGACGAGGACTGACTCCCCTGGGGAGACTCCAGAAGTACCCCAAGATCCATGTCAGCACTGGAGAGGAATCCTCAGGTTCCGGCACCGACTCCACACAAGGTCTTAGGCCCCGGCATCGACGGGAGAGGAATCCCGAGTGGCCCCCGAGCAACTTGCATGGGGACTGGCCTTTCCTGAGGCCACCAGAGCGGGTCCCTGAGGTCCCCGTCGTTAGTCGAGAGCACCTGCCGTCACTCGAGAAAATCCAGGAGGTTCTCCCCTCCAAGCGAGATGAGGCCCATTTCCGCTGAGGCGTCTCGAGAGTAATCACACCTAACCTCTTGAACTTCCAAAGGGTCCTTCACACCCTTGCTGCAACTCAAGAAGTTCCCCGACATTCCCGTCTCCACTCGAGATGAAGCACGAGAGTCTCGCCCACATCCAGAGGAGCCCCGTTTCCGCCTCCTAGCTCGAGAGGAGGGATCCTTTCCCTGCGTGGTCGGCAAAGAATTCCCGGCGTTCCCATCTCATCTCAAGAGGAGGCGCGCTCCTCAGGAAAGGCGAGAGGAACTCCAGGGTCGTGCCACCATTCCCAGAGTCCCCCAGATGTCTCAGTCCAATCCAGGGAAACCTGTTTTCCCTGCACTGCCTCGACATTCAAGCTGAGGATCGACTCACACCACGGAGGCAAGTGGGACAGCCCTGTGGAAAAGCCTCGCGGGATAGCCTAGTGGGAAAGCCTCGAGGGAAAGCCACAGATCCCTTGATCCACGCGAAGGGAAGCTTGACACTGCTTCTACAGCTCGGGAGGAAAGCGCACGTGCATGCCCCCACTCGAGACGAGGACTGACTCCCCTGGGGAGACTCCAGAAGTACCCCAAGATCCATGTCAGCACTGGAGAGGAATCCTCAGGTTCCGGCACCGACACCACACATGGTCTTGTGCCCCGTCATCGATGGGAGAATATCCGGAGACACCCCCGAGCAACTCGCATGGGGACTGGACTTTCCTGAGGCCACCAGACCGGGTCCCTGAGGTCCCCGTCATAACTCGAAAGCACCTGCCGAAACTCGAGAGAATCCAGGAGGTTCTCCCGTCCAGGCGAGATGATGCCCATTTCCGTTGAGGCATCTCGAGGCTAATCACACCTAACCTCTGGAACTTCCAGAGGGTCCTTCACACCCTTGCTGCACCTCAAGAAGTTCCCCGACATACTCGTCTCCACTCGAGAGAAAGCACGAGAATCCCGTCCACATCCAGAGGAGCCCCTTTTCCGCCTCATAGCTCGAAAGGAGGGATCCTTTCCCTGCGTGGTCGGGACAGAATTCCCGGCGTTCCCGTCGCATCTCAAGAGGAGGCGCTCTCCACAGGAAAGGCCAGAGGAACTCCCAGGTCATGCCACCACTCCCAGAGTCCCCCAGATGTCTCAGTCCATTCCAGGGAAACCTGTTTCCCTGGACTGCCTCGACTTAAAGCCGAGGATCGACTCACACAACGGTGGCACGTGGGACAGCCCTGCAGGAAAGCCTCGTGGGAAAGCCTCGTGGGAAAGCCTCGAGGGAATGCCACAGATCCCTTGTTCCCCGCGAAGGGAAGCGTGACACTGCTGCTACAGCTCGGGAGGAAAGCGCACGTGCATGCCCCCACTCGAGACGAGGACTGACTCCCCTGGGGAGATTCCAGAAGTACCCTAAGATCCATGTCAGCACTGGAGAGGAATCCTCAGGTTCCGGAACTGTATCCAGACAAGGTCTCAGGCCCCAGCATCGACTGGAGAGGAATCCCGAGAGGCCCCGGAGCAACTCGCATGGGGACTGGCCTTTCCTGAGGCCAGCAGAGCGGGTCCCTGAGGTCCCGTCGTAAGTCAAGAGCACCTGCAGCAAATCGAGAAAATCCAGGAGGTTCTCCCCTCCAGGCGAGATGAGGCCCATTTCCGCTGAGGCGTCTCGAGGCTATTCACACTTAACCTCTGGAAGGTCCAAAGGGTCCTTCACACCCTTGCTGCAACTCAAGAAGTTCCCCGACATACCCGTCTCCACTCGAGAGGAAGCACTAGAGTCCCGCCCACATCCAGAGGAGCCCCGTTTCCCCCTGCCTAGCTCGAGAGAAGTGATCCTTTCCCTGAGTGGTCGGGAAAGAATTCCCGGCGTTCCCGTCGCATGCCAAGTGGATGCGCTCTCCACAAGGAAAGGCGAGAGGAACTCCAGGGTCGTGTCACCATTCCCAGAGACCCCAGATGTCTCAGTCCATTCCAGGGATAACCTGTATTCCCTGCACTGCCTCGACTTTCAAGCCGAGGATCGACTCACACCACGGTGGCACGTGGACAGCCCTGTGGGAAAGCCTCGTGGGAAAGCCTAGTGGGAAAGCCTCGAGGGAAAGTCCACAAATCCCTTGATCCACGCGAAGGGAAGCGTGACACTGCTGCTACAGCTCGGGAGGAACGAGCCACGTGCATGCCCCCACTCGAGACGAGGACTGACTCCCCTGGGGAGACTCCAGAAGTACCCCAAGATCCATGTCAGCACTGGAGAGGAATCCTCAGGTTCCGGCACCGACTCCACACAAGGTCTTAGGCCCCGGCATCGACGGGAGAGGAATCCCGAGTGGCCCCGAGCAACTTGCATGGGGACTGGCCTTTCCTGAGGCCACCAGAGCCTGGGTCCCTGAGGTCCCCGTCGTATAGTCGAGAGCACCTGCCGTCAACTCGAGAAAATCCAGGAGGTTCTCCCCTCCAAGCGAGATGAGGCCCATTTCCGCTGAGGCGTCTCGAGGTAATCACACCTAAACCTCTTGAACTTCCAAAGGGTCCTTCACACCCTTGCTGCAACTCAAGAAGTTCCCCGACATTCCCGTCTCCACTCGAGAGAAGCACGAGAGTCCCGCCACATCCAGAGGAGCCCCGTTTCCGCCTCCTAGCTCGAGAGGAGGATCCTTTCCCTGCGTGGTCGGCAAAGAATTCCCGGCGTTCCCATCTCATCTCAAGAGGAGGCGCGCTCCTCAGGAAAGGCGAGAGGAACTCCAGGGTCGTGCCACCATTCCCAGAGTCCCCCCAGATGTCTAAGTCCAATCCAGGAAAACCTGTTTTCCCTGC
>NW_017194262.1:0-9418 GCF_001704415.2 Capra hircus
CCTCTCGAGTTAGGAGACGGAAACGGGCTCCTCTGGATGTGGCCGGGACTCTCGTGCTTCCTCTCGAGTGGAGACGGGTATGTCGGGAACTTCTTGAGTTGCAGCAATGGTGTGAAAGACCTTTGGAAGTTCCAGAGTTAGTGTGATTAGCCTGGAGACGCCTCAGCGGAAATGGGCCTCATCTCGCCTGCAGGGAGAACCTCCTGGATTTTCTCGAGTTGCGGCAGGTGCTCTCGACTTACGAGGGGGACCTCAGGGACCCGCTGGGGCCTTCAGAAAGGCCAGTCCCCATGCGAGTTGCTCGGGGCCTCTCGGGATTCCTCTCCCGTCGATGCCGGGCCTAAGACCTTGTGTGGAGTCGGTGCCGGAACCTGAGGATTCCTCTCCAGTGCTGACATGGATCTTGGGGTACTTCTGGAGTCTCCCCAGGGAGTCAGTCCTCGTCTCGAGTGGGGCATGCACGTGCGCTTTCCTCCCGAGCTGTAGCAGCAGTGTCACGCTTCCCTTCGCGTGGATCAAGGAATCTGTGGCTTTCCCTCGAGGCTTTCCCATGAGGCTTTCCCACGAGGCTTTCCCACAGGGCTGTCCCACGTGCCACCGTGGTGTGAGTCGATCCTCGGCTTGAAAGTCGAGGCAGTGCAAGGAAAACAGGTTTCCCTCGAATGGACTGAGACATCTGGGGACTCTGGAATGGTGGCACGACCCTGGAGTTCCTCTCGCCTTTCCTGTGGAGAGCGCTCCTCTTGAGATGCGACGGGAACCCGGGAATTCTTTCCCGACCACGCAGGGAAAGGATCCCTCCTCTCGAGCTAGGAGGCGGAAACGGGGCTCCTCTGGATGTGGGCGGGACTCTTGTGCATTCTCTCGAGTGGAGACGGGTATGTCTGGGACCTCTTGAGTTGCAGCAAGGGTGTGAAGGACCTTTTGGAAGTTCCAGAGGTTAGATGTGATTAGCCTCGAGACGCCTCAGCGGAAATGGGGCCTCATCTCGCCCGGATGGGAGAACCTCTTGGATTTTCTCCTGTTGGGGCAGCTATTCTCGACTTACGATGGGGACCTCAGGGACCCGCTTGGTGGCCTCAGGAAAGGCCAGTCCCCATGCGAGTTGCTCGCGGGGCCTCTCGGGATTCCCCTCCGTCGATGCCCGGGGCCTAAGACCTTGTGTGGAGTCGGTGCCGGATCCTTAGGATTCCCCTCCAGTGCTGACATGGATTTGGGGTACTTTGGAGTCTCCCCAGGGGAGTCAGTCCTCGTCTCAAGTGGGGCATGCACGTGCGCTTTCCTCCCGAGATGTAGCAGCAGTGTCATGCTTCCCTTCGCGGGGATCAAGGGATCTGTGGCTTTCCCTCGAGCTTTCCCACCAGGCTTTCCCACGAGGGCTTTCCCACAGGGCTGTCCACGTGCCACCCGTGGTGTGAGTCGATCCTCGGCTTGAAAGTCGAGGCAGTGCAGGGAAAACAGATTTCCCTGGAATGGACTGAGACATCTGGGGGATCAGGGAATGGTGGCACGACCCTGGAGATCCTCTCGCCTTTCCGGCGGAGAGGGCCTCCTCTTGAGATGCGACGGGAACACCGGGAATTCTTTTCCGACAACGCAGGGAAAGGATCCCTCCTCTCGAGCTAGGAGGCGGAACGGGGCTCCTCTGGATGTGGCGGGGACTCTCGTGCTTCCTCTCGAGTGGAGACGGGTATGTCAGGGGAACTTCTTGAGTTGCAGCAAGGGTGTGAAGGACCCTTTGGAAGTTCCATAGGTTAGTGTGATTAGCCTCGAGACGCCTCTGGGAAATGGGCCTCATCTCGCCTGGAGGGGAGTACCTCCTGAATTTTCTCGAGTTGTGGCAGGCGCTCTAGACTTACGACGGGGACTTCAGGAACCCGCTCTGGTGGCCACAGGAAAGGCCAGTCCCCATGCGAGTTGCTCGGGGGCCTCTTGTGATTCCCCTCCCGTTAATGCCGGGGCCTAAGATCTTGTGTGGAGTTGGTGCCGGAACCTGAGGATTCCTCTCCAGTGCTGACATGGATATTTGGGTAATTCTGGAGTCTCCCCAGGGGAGTCTAGTCCTCATCTTGAGTGGGGGCATGCACATGTGGTTTCCTCCTGATCTGTAGCAGCAGTGTCACGCTTCCTTCGCGTGGATCAAGGGATGAGGGGCTTTCCCTCGAGGCTTTCCCACGAGGCTTTCCCACCAGAGCTGTCCCATGTGCCACCGTGGTGTGAGTCGATCCTCGGCTTGAAAGTCGAGGCAGTGCAGGGAAAACAGGTTTCCCTGAATGGACGGAGACATCTGGTTGACTCTGGGAATGGTGGCACGACCCTGGAGTTCCTTTCGACTTTCCTGTGGAGATCGCCTCCTCTTGAGATGCGACGGGAACGCCGGGAATTCTTTCCCGACCAGCAGGGAAAGGATCCCACCTCTCGAGTTAGGAGACGGAATCGGGGCTCCTCTGGATGTGGCCGGGACTCTCGTGCTTCCTCTCAAGTGGAGACGGGTATGTCGGGGAACTTCTTGAGTTGCAGCAATGGTGTGAAAGACCATTTGGAAGTTCCAGATATTAGAAGTGATTAGCCTGGAGACGCCTCAGCGGAAATGGGCCTCATCTCGCCTGGAGGGGAGAACCTAATGTATTTTCTCAAGTTGCGGCAGGTGCTCTCGACTTACGAGGGGGACCTCAGGGACCCGCTCTGGTGCCCTCAGGAAAGGCCAGTCCCCATGCGAGTTGCGCGGGGCCTCTCGGGATTCCTCTCCCGTCGATGCCGGGGCCTAAATCTTGTGTGGAGTCGGTGCCGGAACCTGAGGATTCCTCTCCAGTGCTGACATGGATCTTGGGGTACTTCTGGAGTCTCCCCAGGGGAGTCAGTCCTCGTCTCGAGTGGGGGCATGCACGTGCGCTTTCCTCCCGAGCTGTAGCAGCAGTGTCACGCTTCCCTTCGCGTGGATCAAGGGATCTGTGGCTTTCCTCGAGGCTTCCCACGAGGCTTTCCCATGAGCTTTCCCACGAGGCTTTCCCACGAGGCTTTCCCACAGGCCCGTCCACGTGCCACCGTGGTGTGAGTCGATCCTCGGCTGAAAGTCGATGCAGTGCTGGGAAAATAGGTTTCCCTGGAATGGACTGAGACATCTGGAGGACTCTGGGATTGGTGGCACGACCCTGGAGTTCCTCTCGCCTTTCCTGTGGAGAGCGCCTCCTGTTGAGATGCGACGGAAATGCCGGGAATTCTTTCCCGACCACGCAGGGAAAGGATCCCTCCTCTCGAGCTAGGAGGCGGAAACGGGGCTCCTCTGGATGTGGGCGGGACTCTCGTGCTTACACTCGAGTGGAGACGGTTATGTCGGGGAACTTCTTGAGTTGCAGCAAGGGTGTGAAAGACCCTTTGTAAGTTCCAGAGGTAGGTGTGATTAGCCTCAAGACGCCTCAGCGAAAATGGGCCTCATCTCGCCTGGATGGGAGAACCTCCTGGATTTTCTCGAGTTGCGGCAGGTGCTCTCGGACTTACGACGGGGACCTCAGGGACCCGCTCTGGTGGCCTCAGGAAAGGCCAGTCCCCATGCGAGATGCTCGGGGACCTCTCGGGATTCCTCTCCCGTCGATGCAGGGGCCTAAGATATAGTGTGGAGTCGGTGCCGGAACCTGAGGATTCCTCTCCAGTGCTTACGTGGATCTTGGGGTACTTCTGGAGTCTCCCCAGGGGAGTCAGTCCTCGTCTCGAGTGGGGGCATGCACGTGCGCTTTCCTCCCGTAGCTGTAGGCAGCAGTGTCACCGCTTCCCTTCTGCGTGTATGAATGGATCTGTGGCTTTCCTCGAGGCTTTCCCACGAGGCTTTCCACGAGGCTTTCCCACAGGGCTGTCCCACGTGCGACTGTGGTGTGAGTCGATCCTCAGTCTTGAAAGTCGACGGCAGTGCAGGGAAAACAGGTTTCCCTGGTAATGGACTGGAGACATCTGGGGACTCTGTGGAATGGTGGCACGACCCTGGAGTTCCTCTCTCCTTTCCTGTGGAGAGCGCCTGCTCTTGAGATGCGACGGGAACGCCGGGAATTCTTTCCCGACCACGCAGGGAAAGGATCGCCCCTCTCGAGCTAGGAGGCGGAAACGGGGCTCCTCTGGATGTAGGCGGGACTCACGTGCTTCGTCTCGAGTGGAGACGGGTATGTCGGGGAACTTCTTGAGTTGCAGCAAGGGTGTGAAGGACCCGTTGGAAGTTCCAGAGGTTAGGTGAGAATAGCCTCGAGACGCCTATGCGGAAATGGGCCTCATCTCGCCTGGAGGGGAGAATCTCTTGGATTTTCTCGAGTTGGGGCAGGTGCTCTCGACTTACGACGGGGACCTCAGGGACCCGCTCTGGTGGCCTCAGGAAAGGCCATTCCCCTTGCGAGTTCCTCGGGGGCCTCTCGGGATTCCTCTCCCGTCGATGCCGGGGCCTAAGACCTTGTGTGGAGTCAGTGCCGGAACCTGAGGATTCCTCTCCAGTGCTGACATGGATCTTGGGGTACTTCTGGAGTCTCCCCAGGGGAGTCAGTCCTCGTCTCGAGTTGGGGGCACGCACGTGCGCTTTCCTCCCGTGCTGTAGCAGTAGTGACACCCTTCCCTTCGCGTGGATCAAGGGATCTGTGGCTTTCCCACGAGGCTTTCCCACAGGGTTGTCCCACGTGCCACTGTGGTGTGAGTCGATCCTCAGCTTGAAAGTCGAGGCAGTGCAGGGAAAACAGGTTTCCCTGGAATGGACGGAGACATTTGGTTGACTCTGTGAATGGTGGCACGACCCTGGAGTTCCTCTCGCCTTTCCTGTGGAGAGCGCCTCCTCTTGAAATGCGACGGGAACGCCGGGAATTCTTTCCCGACCACGCAGGGAAAGGATCCCACCTCTCGAGTTAGGAGACAGTAACGGGGCTCTTCTGGATGTGGCCGGGACTCTCGTGCTTCCTCTCAAGTGGAGACGGTTATGTCGGGGAACTTCTTGAGTTGCAGCAAGGGTGTGAAGGACCCTTTGGAAGTTCCAGATGTTAGAATTGATTAGCCTCGGAGACGCCTCAGCGGAAATGGGCCTCATCTCGCCTGGAGGGGAGAACCTCCTGTATTTTCTCGAGTTGCGGCAGGTGCTCTCGACTTATGACGGGGACCTCAGGGACCCGCTCTAGTGGGCCTCAGGAAAGGCCAGTCCTCATGCGAGTTGCTCGGGGCCTTCTCGGGATTCCTCTCCCATCGATGCCGGGGCCTAAGATCTTGTGTGGAGTCGGTGCCGGAACCTGAGGATTCCTCTCCAGTGCTGACATGGAACTTGGGGTACTTCTGGAGTCTCCCCAGGGCAGTCAGTCCTCGTCTCGAGTGGGGGCATGCACGTGCTCTTTTCTCCCGAGCTGTAGCAGCAGTGTCCCGCTTCCCTTCGCGTGGATAAAGGGATCTTTTTTTTTTCCCTCGAGGCTTTCCCACGAGGCTTTCCCTCGAGGCTTTCCCACAGGGCTGTCCCACGTGCCACCGTGGTGTGAGTCGATCCTCGGCTTGGAAAGTCGAGGCAGTAGAGGGAAAACAGGTTTCCCTGGAATGGACTGAGGCATCTGGGGGACTCTGGGAATGGTGGCACGACCCTGGAGTTCCTCTCGCCTTTCCTGTGGAGAGCGCCTCCTCTTGAGATGCGACGGAAATGCCGGGAATTCTTTCCCGACCTCGCAGGGAAAGGATCCCTCCTCTAGAGGCTAGGAGGCGGAAACGGGGCTCCTCTGGATGTAGGCGGGACTCTCGTGCTTCCTCTCGAGTGGAGACGGGAATGTTGCGGAACTTCTTGAGTTGCAGCAAGGGTGTGAAGGACCATTTGGATGTTCCAGAGTGTAGGTGTGAATAGCCTCGAGACGCCTCAGCGGAAATGGGCCTCATCTCACCTGGAGGGGAGAACCTCCTGGATTTTCTCGGAGTTGTGGCAGGTGCTCTCGACTTACGACGGGGACCTCAGGGACCCGCTCTGGTGGCCTCAGGAAAGGCCAGTCCCCATGCGAGTTGCTCGGTTGCTTCACGGGGGCCTCTCGTGTTTCCTCTCCCGTCGAAGGTGGGGCCTAAAACCTTGTGTGGAGTCAGTGCCGGAACCTGAGGGTTCCTCTCCAGTGCTGACATGGATCTTGGCGTACTTCTGGAGTCTCCCCAGGGGAGTCAGTCCTCGTCTCGAGTGGGTGCATGCACGTGCGCTTTCCTTCCGAGCTGTAGCAGCAGTGTCGCACTTCCCTTCGCGTGGATCAAGGGATCTGTGGCTTTCCCTCGAGGCTTTCCCACGAGGCTTTCCCACAGGGCTGTCCCACGTGCCACCGTGGTGTGTGTCGATCCTCGGCTTGAAAGTGGAGGCAGTGCAGGGAATACAGGTTTCCCTGGAATGGACTGAGACATCTGGGGGACACTGGGAACGGTTGCACGACCCTGGAGTTCCTCTCGCCTTTCCTGTGGAGAGCGCCTCCCCTTGAGATGCGACGGAAATGCCGGGAATTCTTTCCCGACCACGCAGGGGAAAGGATCCCTCCTCTCGAGTTTGGAGGCGGACACCGGGCTCCTCTGGATGTAGGCGGGACTCTCGTGCTTCCTCTCGAGTGAAGACGGGTATATCGGGGAACTTCTTGAGTTGCAGCAAGGGTGTGAAGGACCCTTTGGAAGTTCCAGAGGTGAGGTGTGATTAGCCTCGAGACGCCTCAGCGGAAATGGGCCTCATCTCGCCTGGAGGGCACAATCTCCTGGATTTTCTCGAGTTGCTGCAGGTGCTCTCGACTTAAGACGGGAAGCTCAGGGACCCGCTGTGGTTGCGTCAGGAAAGGCCAGTCCCCATGGGAGTTGCTCGGGGGCCTCTCGGGCTTCCTCTCCCGTCGATGCAGGGGCCTAAGATCTTGTGTGGAGCCGGTGCAGGAACCTGAGGATTCCTCTCCAGTGCTGACATGGATCTTGGGGTAATTCTGGAGTCTCCCCAGGGGAGTCAGTCGTAGTCTCGAGTGGGGGCATGCACGTGCGATTTCCTCCAGAGCTGTAGCAGTAGTGTCACGCTTCCATTCGCGTGGATCAAGCGATCTGTGGCTTTCCCTAGAGACTTTCCCACGAGGCTTTCCCACGGGGGCTTTCCCACGAGGCTTTCCCACAGGGCTGTCCCACGTGCCACCGTGGTGTGAGTCGATCCTCGGCTAGAAAGTCAAGGCAGTGCAGGGAAAACAGGTTTCCCTGGAATGGACTGAGACATCTGGGGGACGCTGCGAATGGTGGCACGACCCTTGAGTTCCTCTCGCCTTTCCTGTGGAGAGCGCCTCATCTTGAGATGGGACTGGAACGCCGGGAATTCATTCCCAACCACACAGGGAAAGGATCCCTCCTCTCGAGCAACGAGCCGGAAACGGAGCTCCTCTGGATGTGGCCGGGACCCTCGTGCTTCCTCTTGAGTGGAGACGGGTATGTCGGGGAACTTCTTTAGTTGCAGCATGACTGTGAAAGACTCTTTAGAAGTTCCAGAGTTCACGTGTGATTAGCCTGGAGACACATCAGTGGAAACGGGCCTCATCTCACCTGCATGTGAGAACCTCCTGGATTTTACCGAGTTTGCGGCAGGTGCTCTCGACTTACGACGGGGACCTCATGGACCCGCTCTGGTTACCTCAGGAAAGGCCAGTCCCCATGTGAGTTGCTAGAGGTCCTGTTCGCTATTCCTCTCCCGTCGATGCCAGGGCCTAAGACCTTGTGTGGAGTCGGGGCCGGAACCTGAGGATTCCTCTCCAGGGCTGACATGCATCTTGGGGTATTTCTGGAGTCTCCCCAGGGGAGTCAGTTCTCGTCTCGAGTAGGGGCATGCACGTGCACTTTCCTCCCGTGCTGTAGCAGCAGTGTCATGCTTCCTGTCGCGTGGATTAAGGGATCTGTGGCTTTTCCTGGAGGCTTTCCCACGAGGCTTTCCCACAGGGTTGTCACACGTGCCACCAGGTGTGAGTCGATCCTCAGCGTGAAAGTCGAAGCAGTGCAGGGAAAACAGGATCCTCTGGAATGGACTGAGACATCTGGGGGACTCTTGGAATGGTGGCACGACCCATGAGTTCTCTCGCCTTTCCTGTGCAGCTCGCCTCCTCTTGAGATGCGTCGAAACGTCGGGAATTCTTTCCCGAGGAAGCAGGGAAGGATCCCTCATCTCGAGCTTGGAGGAGGAAACGGAGCTCCTCTGCGGTTGCGACCCTCGTTCTTCTCTGGAGTGGAGACGGGTATGTCGGGGAACTTCTTGAGTTTTAGCAAGGGTGTTTAGGACACTTTGGAAGTTCCAGAGTTTAGTTGTGATTACTCTCGAGACGCCGCAGAGAAAATGGGCCTCATCTCGACTGGAGCAGAGAACCTCCTGGATTTTCTCGAGTTGCGGCAGGTACTCTCGACATACGACCGTGACCTCAGGACAGTGTAGCAGATGTGTCACGCTTCCCGTCCCGGGGATCAAGGGATCTGTGGCTTTCCCTCGAGGCTTTCTCACAGGGCTGTCCCACATGCCACCATGGTGTGAGTGGATCCTCCTCGGCGTGAAAGTTGAGGCAGTGCTGGGGAAAACGGGTTCCTCTAAAATGGACTGAGACATCTGGGGACTCTTGAAATGGTGGCACGACCCTGGAGTTCCTCTTGCCTTTCCTATTGAGAACCCTTGCTCTTGAGATGCCATGGGAACGCCGAAAAATCTTTCCTGACTAAGCAGGATAGGATCCTTCATCTCGGAAACGGGGTTCCTCTGAATGTGGGGGACCCTCGTGCTTCCTCTCGTGTGGAGACGGGTATGTCGGGGAACTTCTTGAGTTGCAGCAAGGACCCTTTTTTAATTTCCAGAGGTTAGGTGTGATGAGCCTCCAGACACCTCAGAGGAAATGGGCCTCATCCCGCCTGGAGGGGAGAACCTCCTGGATTTTACCCAGTTGCGGCAGGTGCTCTCGAGTTACGACGGGTCCTCAGGACCCGCTCTGGTGGCCTCAGGAAAGGCCAGTCCCCATGCGAGTTACCAGGGGGCCTTTAGGGATTCCTCTCCCATCGATGCCGGTGCCTAAGACCTTGTGTGGAGTCGGGGCCAGACCCTGAGGATGCCTCTCCAGTGCTGACATGAATCTTTCCGTACTTCTGGAGTCTCACCAGGGGAGTCAGTCCTCATCTCGTGTGGGGCATGCACCTGCCATTTCCTCACGACCTGCAGCAGCAGTGTCACGCTTGCCGACGTGTGGATCAAGGATCTGTCGCTTTCCATTGAGGCTTTCCCACGAGGCTTTCCAACAGGGCTGTCCCACGTGCCACGGTGGTGTGAGTCGATCCTCGGCGTGAACGTCGAGGCAGTGCAGGGAAAACAGTTTCTTCTGGAATGGACTTAGACATCTGGGGGACTCTTGGGAATGCTGGCAAGGCCCTGGAGTTCCTCTCGTCTTTCCTGTGGAGAGCGCCTCCT
>NW_017194263.1:0-9418 GCF_001704415.2 Capra hircus
GGTCAAAAACACATCAGGGTAATTTATACTGCTAGATTTTGGTCTTTGTACTCCTGATAATATTTTAAATTTAATTTTTAAAAAAACATGGATCATAAGTAAAAGATAAATTTGTAGGATTCTCCTTTTTAGTGTCTAGAAGGAAGTCGAGTTGAAAAGTACAGAGCCAATGTCTTCTATTTTTCTGATCAATTGAAGATAGTAAAATGAGATGTAAAATTAAATACATTGGAACCTGACAGGTATGAAGTTTACTCAACTCATTATGTATGAATATTGATGGGGGCTGGGGACAGTGTTGAAGGGACTTGTGTGAGGTAATTTTTATGTTCAGGGCACTTTTATAATTCTCACATAAAAAATGAAGATCTATGTGAAGGGGAAAAAAGTAAAATTTTCATCTAATTTTGTTTTCTATCATAAAATTTTAAATCTGTGACAGGTATTCAAAGTTGTTCACATTCATCTTCTTCTTCAATACTTAAATAATTTATTATGGATTTTTTCCTATTGAGAAACTCGTTTTCTGAGTTTATTTTAGAAAGGAACAATTATTAACATTGATAAAAGTTAACAGAAACCTATATATAATGCTTTTACTAAATTTTTCATTTTTTAAAAAAATCTAAGTAGACATAATTTCACGGGTATTTAATTTTTCAGTTTGGGTACGGTTAAAAGGAAAGTGCATTTCTAGATGTCATGAAAGTTAAAATATTGACAATCTTTAAATTATTTAAATCAGTTCATAGTTTTCACTTTAAAAATGAATATTTTAATATCATTTAAATACTTAAAGAGATAAAATTTAAATTAATCATTCTAATTAATTGTCTAAGATTATCTTTTTGATAGATATTTTACAATGGTTACTTTTAAAAAATGAATATAAATTAGACAATTATGACTCCATCCAAAAATAGACTTTCATATTTGAATATATTAGACAGATTTCCTAATGCTATAAAAGTTGAAACATGTATAATATCATATATGAAATGAATCGCCAGTCCAGGTTTGATGCATGATACTGGATGTTCGGGGCTGGTGCACTGAGACGACCCAGAGGGATGGTATGGGGAAAGAGGAGGGAGGGTGTTCAGGATGGAACACGTGTATACCTGTGGGGGATTCATGTTGATGTATGGCAAAACCAATATACAATATTGTAAAGTAATTAAACTCTAATTAAATAAATTTATATTTAAAAACTCATTTAAAAAAGTTGGAGTTTAAAAGTTTAAAATGAAGTCTTGAAAGAAACATAATTCACAATAATAATGCTCCTTAGGAAAAAGATAAATGAAATTATTTCCTTATCTTTGGCATTAGATGTTTAAAAATTGAATAAATGAACAAATGCTTATCCCCCTATGTGCTAGAAAATACTTTTAGTAATGAGTATCAGAATTTGTTCTTAACATATTAGGTTTTATGCCTTTTCTGCTCATGTTGTTATTCTCCTGCTAATATTTCTCACTGATTTTTTCAAAAGAAAATGTGTACTTTTTATCATATAATTATTTTTGTTTTAAACTAAAAATCCCACAAAACTGTCAATATTTTAAACCAAAAATATTAGTTGAAAAATAAATTTATATTGTTACTTGCTTTTCTGTTGTAGGAAAAATGAAGTTTTTTTTAAAAAAAAAAATTTTTTAGTATTAGTAACGAAAAGGGGCTTCCCTGGTGGCTCAGACAGTAAAGAATCTGCCTACAACATGTGGGAGGCCTGGGTTTGATCCTTGGGTTGGGAAATGCCCTGGAGGAGGAAATGGCAGCCCACTGAAGAATTCCCTAGACAGAGGAGCCTGGTGGGCCACAGTCCATGGGGTCTCAAAGAGTCAGACATGACTGAGCGACTAAGCATAGACACACACAGTAACTAAAAAGTAGGGTTTCTCTGGTAACTCAGTGGTATAGAATCTGCCTGCCAATGTAGGAGACAGAGGTTCCTTTCCTGGGTAAGGACAATCCCCTGGCGAGGAACCTGGCAACGCACTACAGCATTCTTGCCTGAGGAAACCCATGGAATTCCTTGTGGGATACCATCCAAGGGATTGCAAAGTGTCAGCTGCAACTTCGTGACTAAATAGCAGCAATAGCTCAAGAAAAAAAAAATATATATATATATATATAATGTATATATATATATATTTTGTATTAGTCAGTAGACTAGAAGTGTACTTTATGAATAATCTTTTTGATCTATTTAGATTATCAGAGTTTAATGACCATTAATTCAGCTAAGTATTTACTATTTTCCAGGCATGAATAGAGGTACTCAGAATACAATAAATCAGTGAAAATAATTAAAGAAAATGAAAAAAACAAAACTTGCCATATGGTTAATGCACTTAGTATTTTTTAATGAATGCTAGCATAGATAAATATGCACCACTATTTTCTGTTTGGATTATACAAAAACATATGGAGAAAGCACTCACAAAACTTCCTGGCAATAACCAAATAACTAGTGATCAACTCGTTGTCCAAATGCTTTTTTAAAGCTGTGGAAGCCTACAGGAAATACTGTTGAAAATATTTCTTCAATCACAGTAATTTTTAAAAACCCAGTATGCACTCATTTCTTCTGGAAAATACCAACTGTGCCTATGTGTTAATCATGAGTGACTCTTTATCTTGACTAGATTACTGTATTATTTGAGAATTAAATACATAATTAATTACTGATTTAACAACAACATCTTTCTGGAAACATTTGTATGCTCTCAGTATTAGGATTAAATATAAACAAAACATTAAATTATAAAAGATAATACAAAAATCGTAATTATGTGTATAGTTAAATGAAACATTGAACTTACAAAACTCATTTGCACCTTTGTCTACTTAATCAATATTTTCAAATACAGAATAAGTACACCTTTCACTTTTCAAAATTAATCAATCTTAATTGCATAATTATATGAGGCACGAAAGACAGGGCAGGGCAAATGGACAGCCTTCTCATGTATAGGTATTAGTCAGAAGGCAAAGCCACCTCCTTGTTTTGCAATGAATGAGGCCATACACATGGCTTGTGAGTTATAATAATGGCTTTATTATGATCAAAAAGAGCATTATATATCTTAATAATTAGAATTTGAGAGCACCAAGCAGGGCTCAGATCCAGGTGGAAAAAATCAACATTAATTTGAACATACTTATTGTTCTGTTGCTTATAAATATTTTTAAAATTGCAAAGCATTAACAAATCATGGTAATTAATGTTTTATTCAAATGTTTTTTTTAATATCCAAATCTAACTACTTAGCTGTATTTTAAATGCAAATGTATAGTATAACTTATACATAAAAATGTCCATTTAGCAATGTAAAGCATATGCTAGATAAACAATGTAAGGCATTATTTATATAATTTTATATTAATTATCACTTATAAATACATCATATTTTATTTATGTATATCTGTATGCTTGGGAAACTTTAATTAAAATCATATTTTCATAAATTATTTTAATTTGATATTTAGAAATCCTTTAAAATAAATATTTTGTTTATCTTCATATTCTCTTTGCAAAAGAAAAAAAAAATATCAGTTCTTTGACAAAAGAAAAAAAAAATTAGAGAAAACCACCCATGAAGTACCCTGAGACCATTCAGACAACTACCGTTCAAAATTAAAAATAAAAAATGCTATGAACAGGTCTGGAAAACTGCATATTCAAAATTGAAACAAACTTCAAAAGAAAATCAGTCAACTAGGAATGATACTCACTTAACCTTATAAAAACTGGTCACCAATTGACAATGCCACAATTCTGTTTGGCCACTTAGTTTAAATATCATGCATTTTCACTCTCTAATTCAAATAGGTCAAACTAAACTTTTGATTTTGGTCATACACATATTTATTTTATCTTTGCAATTCTTTAGCCACATTAAAACTTTTAATTTTCCCAATGCATTATTTATTATTTCATTACTATTTTTGAGATATTTGTGTGATCCGCATTTAACTTAAATTCTTTCATAAATTCCAGGTTCAACTGCACTAGTGGCCTCTCAAGATTATATGGATGATATTATGTCACAGCATGACTTGTCCAATACAGTCTAGTCATAAGTTTCCATATACCATTTTAGGGGTACTTGTTCAATGTACTACCCTACTTAAAGTGTCTTCTTCACCCATAACACATTTTATAAATTATTTCTATGGTCTATTTCCAGCATTTTCACCATACCATGTTTAATTCCTTGATTATTATCCTCTTAGGAAAGAGAGTCCATGATACTTTTTTTTTTTTGCTCTATTTTTTTTGTTCATATTTCCACATGGAACATATTATCTCTTTGAAATGAGGAACTAATTTGTTCTCTTCTCTTCTGCTTCCATTCCCTCCTCTGTTCTCTCTCCATTTTTAAATAAAAGGAAAAGAAAACAAATCTGCTTATAATGTTTTTCAGGAACTGAACTGAAAGAATACATATATTTTTCAAACATTGAGACATGGGTTCAATCTCTGGATCAGGAAGATTCCCTGGAAAAGAGAGTGGCAATCCACTCCAGAATTCTTGCCTGGGAAACCTCTTGGACAAAGGAGCCTGGAGAACTACAGTCCATCAAGTCACAAAGAATTGGACACAACTAAGCACAATCTAAACACTTATCTAATTAATTATTGATGGTTGTCTTTTTATTTCATTCTTATAGCTTGTGGAGACTTTATTTGCAGAAGTGAAGAAATTTGAAGGGCATGTTTCTGTGTTAATTAATGCATTTATATATTATGAAATACTGTGCCATAACCTGACTGATTATCTAAGTCCTGTACATTCTGGTGTTTTATCATGATTCTAAAGGCAAAATATAAATTTATAAAAGTGAAATTGGACCTGAAAAATACTAATGTGAGACAGTAACAAGGAAATAATTTGAAAAGAAAGAAAAACTAGGAAAAAATGAAGCACCATAAACTCATTGTCATGTCTGACAATAATTATTGGCTATGATGGATGAAAGAGAGGGGGAAAAGTATCATTGTGTTCTCCTTCACTTGCAATTAATTAGCATGGAATTATTTGACCTGAATAATGCAGCGAATAAATTAAAACTTTTAGTTTTCTGGGCTTCCTTGGTTGCTCAGTGGGAAAACAATCCACCTGCAGTTCAGAAGATGCAGGAGATGCAGATTCGATCCCTGGGTTAGGAAGATTTCTGGGTTGGATGGAGGGCATAACAACACACACCAATATTCTTTTTGTTTTTAATTTATTTTAATTGGAGGCTAATTACTTTACAATATTGTGGTTGGTTTTGCCATACATTCACATGAATCAGCCATGAGTGTACATGTGTTCCCCACCCTGAACCCCTCCCACCTCCCTCCCCATCCTATCCCTCAGGTTATCCCTGTGCACCAGCCCTGAGTGCCTTGTCTCATGCATCGAACCTGGACTGGCAATCTATTTCACATATGATAATATACATGTTTCAGTGCAATTCTCTCAAATCATCCCACCCTCATCTTCTCCCACAGAGTCCAAAAGTCTGCTCTTTACATCTGTGTTTCTTTTGTTGTCTTGCATATAGGGTCATTGTTATCATCTTTCTAAACTCCACTTATATGTGTTAATATATTATATTGGTGTTTTTCTTTCTGACTTACTTCGCTCTGTTTAACAGGTTCCAGTTTCATCCACTTCATTAGAACTGATTCAAATACATTCTTTTTAATGGCTGAGTATATTCCATTGTGTATATGTACCACAGCTTTCTTATCCATTCTTCTGCTGCTGGACACCTAAGGTTGCTTCCATGTCCTGGCTACTATAAACAGTGCTGTGATGAACATTAGTCAAAAATAAATAAATGGGACTTAATTAAACTTAAAAGCTTTTACACTCCAATATTCTTGCCTGGAGAATCCCATGCAGAGAATAGCCTGGCAGGTTAGAGTCCATAGGGTCACAAACAGCCAGACATGACTGAAGTGACTGTGCACAGCACAGAGAATAGATTTCTGTTCTCATCATCCATTATCACATTGTTGCATTCTAAATGTCCATATTATTTAAAAGATCTTTTGAAGTCTAATATTAAAGTGTATGGATGTGAGAGTCTAAAGTCTAATGTTAAATGTGAGACCTAGGAGAATACTAAGTATTATACTATAACAAATATTATGTAGTGTAACACAGAAGAATACTTACAGCAAATGTTCTACTTATTATGCATTTATTTCCAAAACAATAATGCAAAGATATTAAGGTTAACATATATGTAGATCACTGAACCCATTTCAAAACATTTAGGATAGCAATATGCTTACATATTTGAAGTAATCAACTTTGCAATGTTATTACTTTTGATGCATTTTTCTTAATACAATAAGTTCACCTTCATAAATGGAACTGTTTTCTTTAGTCTTGACTTCATTTTGAGTTATTTTACCATTTCAAAAACTTTGTATGGAGATGTTAAATTATTTGAAAAACTAAATTTATAACTTAGAACTTGCCTAATCATGCTTTCAAAACATGCTCATTAGTAAAAACAGCAGCATTTCAAGGTTCTTACTAAACTCATAGGGCTAGGAAAATGAGTCACACAGAATTGGAAGGATTAAAAATTTTAGATAAAAACTGATTAATTGATGTAATGTAAGTTGCAATGTAAATATAGCAACTTAGGAAATTAGCATTGCCATACAATGGTAGCTATAGATGACAGCCCCAAAATTCTTAGCTTTTCATGAGTCTTTTTACCCAAGATCACATTCCATTTGTATATGATTATTCATAAATTGGTATTAATATTAAACTAGACAATATAAGCAGATAAGTAAAAGAAAACCACTAAGCTTTTGTCAGAAGAGTAAAATTACTGTCTATGTGTGTCACTTAATCATTTAATTTTCAGCCAATATTAATTTTTCTAAACTTCAATTTTCTTACTTGCTTAAAATTTGAATAAGAACATCTGTCCCTCCTTTTCATTATCATTACTGAAATCCAACATAATAATGTAAATGAGCTTAATAAAATTGGCAATCAGAATTATAAAATAGTTAATACTTAAGTATATTTTAAATTAACATTTAAGACTATTCATACTTTAGTAATTAATCATACTTAGCCTGGTATCTTACAGTCTATGGGGTCAGACATGACTAGAGACTAAACAACATCAAAGACTATTTTTCCCTTTATACTCATTAGCAATCATATCCCTAATTTTTCTCTGTCTGTAGTCTTATGTCTCATTTATCTGTATTTGCTCACAGTTTTCTAAGTTTCTATTTGTCAATATTTTGCTAAAACTATTTAAATGGATTTGTTTGCTTGTTAATTAAATTCCATAGTTTATATTCATTCCAATGTTATAAAATAAAGTATTCCTTCAATAAAAATTTTTAATAGCATATGTATGTCTAGCATTAGTTATTGAGGAACATTGCTTCTTCCAGACCACTTGGTACACACAAGCACATATTGGAAAATGTGTTTCTTTTACCTCTTCAGATGTTACAACTCTACTCAACCACCAGAAGCATCACTTAAATCCTACCTCTTTACTACAACTTTAATATCAGAAATGATCTCTAAGACTTTAATTTTTTAAATATAGTTTATTTAAAATGTAATATTAGTTTCATGCATACAACATAGGGAATCCATATTTTTATATTCCACATATTTTTATAGATTAAATGTCATTTAAAAAATTTTAAAATATTTGTTATATCCCTTAGTTAGGCTCTGTCACTCAGTCATGTCTGACTCTTTGCAACCTCATGGACTGTAGCACTTCTTGCTTCCCTGTCCATCACCAACTCCTGGAGGTTGATAAAACTCATGTCCATCGAGCTGGTGATACCATCCAACCATCTAATCCTCTATCACTTTTTTTTTTTTCTTCCTGCCTTCAATCTTCGCCAACATCAAGATCTTTTCTAAGGAGTCAGTTGTTTACATCAAGTGGCCAAAGTATTGGTGCTTCCATTCAGCATCAGTCCTTCCAATGACTATTCAGGACAGATTTCCTTTAGGATTGACTAGCTGGATCTCCTTCAGTCAAGCGACTCTCAAGAGCCTTCTCCAACACCACAGTTCAAAAGCATCAATTTTTTTGGCGCTCAGCTTTCTTTATAGCCCAACTCTTATATCCATAAATGACTATTGGAAAACCATAGTTTGACTAGACAGACGTTTGTCTGCAAAGAAATGTCACTGCTTTGAATATGCTGTCTAGGCATATATTCCTTAGGCCACATCTTATTTAATATGCATAGTATTCTTACATTCACTGTTTATTTTTGCATATATCTTTTATTTACCAATATATGGTCATTCATATATTCATTCAATAAATATATTCTGGATATTCATTGCATGCCAAGCATTATTCTAGCTGGTAAGAAAAAACCTGTACCAAAAAGATCTTAATGACCCAGATAATCACGATGGTGTGATCACTCACCTAGAGCCAGACATCCTGGAATGTGAAGTCAAGTGTGCCTTAGGAAGCATCATTATGAACAAAGCTAGTGGAGGTGATGAAATTCCAGTTGAGCTATTTCAAATCCTAAAAGATGATGGTGTGAAAGTGCCACACTCAATATGCCTGCAAATTTGGGAAACGCATTAGTGGCCACAGGACTGGAAAAGGTCAGTTTTCATTCCAGTACCAAAGAAAGTCAATGCCAAAGAAAGCTCAGACTACTGCACTATTTCACGCATCTCACATGCTAGCAAATAATGTTCAAAATTCTCTAAGCCAAGCTTCAACAATACGTGAACCATGGAACTTCCAGATGTCCAAGTTGGTTTTAGAAAGGGCAGAGAGCCAGAAATCAAATTGCCAACATCCGCTGGATCATCAGAAAAGCAAGAGAGTTCTCGAAAAACATCTATTCTGCTTCATTGACTATGACGAAGCCTTTGACTGCTTGATCACAATAAACTGTGGAAAATTCTGAAAGAGATGGGAATACCCAGACCACCTGACCTGCCTCTTGAGAAACTTTGTATGCAGGTCAGGAGGCAACAGTTAAAACGACATGGAACAACAGACTGGTTCCAAATGCGAAGGAGTATGTCAAGGCTGTATATTGTCACTGGGCTTATTTAACTTATATGCAGTGTACATCATGAGAAATGCTGGACTGGATGGAGCACAAGCTGGAATCAAGGTTGCCAGGAGAAATATCAATAGCCTCAGATATGAAGATATGAAGATGACACCACCCTTACAGCAGAAAGTGAAAGAACTAAGAACTAAGAACTTTCACAATGAAAGTGAAAGAGGAGAGTGAAAAAGCTAGCTTAAAACTCACCACTTAGCAAACTAAGAGATGGCATCGCCCATCACTTATGGCAAAAGATAGGGAGAACAGTGGAAACAGTTGCTGACTTATTTTGGGGGCTTCAAAAACCCCGCAGATGGTGAC
>NW_017194264.1:0-9417 GCF_001704415.2 Capra hircus
GCCCGAGTTGCTTTTGATCAACCCGAAGGGAAGTGTGACACTGCTGCTACAGCTCGGGAGGAAAGCGCACGTGCATGCCCCAACTTGAGACGAGGACTGATTCCCCTGGGGAGACTCCAGAAGTACCCCAAGATCCACGTCAGCACTGGAGATGAATCCTCACGTTCCGGCACCGACTCCAAACAAGGTCTTAGGCCCGGGCATCGACGGGAGAAGAATCCCCGAGAGGCCCGAGTAAGTAGCATCATGGGACTGGCCTTTCTTGAGGATATCAGAGCGGGTCCTGAGATCCCCGTCATATAAGTCGAGAGCACCTGCACCAACTCGAGAATTCCAGGAGGTTCTCCCCTCCAGGCGAGATGAGGCCCATTTCCTCTGAGGCGTCCCCAGGCTAATCACACTAAAACTCTGGAACTTCCAAAACGACCTTCACATCCTTGCTGCAACACAAAGAAGTTCCCCGACATACCCATCTCCACTCGAGAGGAAGCACGAGAGTCCCGCCCACATCCAGAGGAGCCTCGTTTCCGCCTCATAGCTCGAGAGGAGGGATCCTTTCCCTGCGTGGTCGGGAAAGAATTCTCGGCGTTCCCGTCGCATCTCAAGAGGAGACGCTTTACACAGGAAAGGCGTGAGGAACTCCAGGGTCGTTCCACCATTCCAAGAGTCCCCAGATGTCTCAGGCCATTCCAGGGAAACCTGTTTTCCCTGCACTGCCTCGACTTTCAAGCCGAGGATTGACTCACACGACGGTGGCACGTGGGACAGCCCTGTGGGAAAGCCCTCGTGGGAAAGTCTCGTGGGAAAGCCTCGAGGAAAGCCACAGATCCGTTGATCCACGCGAAGGGGAGGGTGACACTGCTGCTACAGCTCGGGAGGAAAGTTCACGTGCATGCCCTTACTCGGGACGAGGACTGACTCCCCCTGTGGAGACTCCAGAAGTACCCAAGATCCATGTCAGCACTGGAGAGGAATCCTCAGGTTCCGGCACCGACTCCACACAAGGTCGTAGGCCCGGGCATCGACGGGAGAGGAATCCCGAGAGGCCCCCGAGCATTTCGCATGGGGACTGGCCTTTCCTGAGGCCACCAGAGCGGTCCCTGAGGTCCCCGTCATAACGCCAGAACACCTGCACCAACTCGAGATAATGCAGGAGGTTCTCCCCTCCAGGGTAGATGAGGCCCATTTCCTCTGAGGCTTCCCCAGGCTAATCACAACTAACCTCTGGAACTTCCGAAGGGGTCCTTCACACCCTTGCTGCAACTCAAGAAGTTCCCCGACATACCCGTCTCCAATCAAGAGGAAGTACGAGAGTCCCGCACAATCCAGAGGAGCCCCGTTTCCGCCTCCTAGCTCGAGGAGAGGGATCCTTTCCCTGCGTCGTCGGGAAAGAATTCCCGGGGTTCCGTCGCATCTCAGGAGGAGGCGCTCTCCACAGGAAAGGCGAGCGAACTCCAGGGTCGTGCCACCATTCCCAGAGTCCCCCAGATATCTCAGTCCATTCCAGGGAAACCTGTTTCCCCTACACTGCCTCGAATTTCAGGACGAGGATCTACTCACACCACGGTGGCACGTGGGACAGCCCTTTGGGAAAGCCTCGAGGGAAAGCCACAGATCCCTTGATCCACGCGAAGGGAACCGTGACACTGCTGCTGCAGCTCGGGAGGAAAGCGCACGTGCATGCCCCACTCGAGACAAAGACTGACTCCCCTGGGGAGACTCCAGAAGTACTCCAAGATCCATGTCAGCACTGGAGAGGAATCCTCAGTTTCAGGCACCGACTCCACACAAGGTCTTAGGCCCCGGCACCAATGGGAGAGGATTCCCGAGATGCGCCCGAGCAACTCGCATGGGGACTGGCCTTTCCTGAGACCACCAGAGCGGGTCCCTGAGTTCCCCGTCCTAAGTCCGTAGCACCTGCTGCAACTTGAGAAAATCCAGGAAGTTCTCCCTTCCAGGCGAGATGAAGAACATTTCCGCTGAGGTGTCTCAAGGCTAATCACACCTAACCTCTGGAACTTACAAAGGGTCCTTCACACCCTTGCTGCAACTCAAGAAGATCCCCAACATACCCGTCTCCATTCGAAAAGGAAGCACGAGAGTCCCGCCCAAATTCAGAGGAGCCCCGTTTCCGCCTCCTAGCTCGAGAGGAGGGATCCTTTCCCTCAGTGATCGGGAAAGAGTTACCAGTGTTCCCCGGCGCATCTCAAGAGGAGGCGATCTCCACAGGAATGGCGAGAGGAACTCCAGGGTCGTACCACCATTCCCTGAGTCCCCCAGATGTCTCAGTCCATTCCAGGGAAACCTGTTTTCCCTGCACTGCCTCTACTTTCAAGCCGAGGATGGACTCACACCACGGTGGCACGTGGGACAGCCCTGTGGGAAAGCCTCGTGGGAAAGCCTCGAGAGAAAGCCTCGTGGGAAAGCCTCAAGGGATGCCACAGTTGCTTTGATTCACGCGAAGGGAAGCGAGACACTGCTGCTACAGCTCGGGAGGAAAGCGCACGTGCATGCCCCACTCGAGACGAGGACTGACTCCCCTGGGGAGACTCCAGAAGTACCCGAGATCCACGTCAGCACTGGAGAGGAATCCTCACATTCCGTCACCGACTCCAAACAAGGCTTTAGGCCCTGGCATCGACGGGAGAAGAATCCCTAGAGGCCCGAGCAACTAGCATGGGGACTGGCCTTTCCTGAGGACATCAGAACGGGTCCCTGAGGTCCCCGGCATAAGTCAGAGCAACTGCCGCAATTCGAGAAAATCCAGGAGGTTCTCCCCTCCAGGCGAGATGAGGCCCGTTTCCTCTGTGGCGTCCCCAGGCTAATCACACCTAACCTCTGGAACTTCCAAAACGTCCTTCACATCCTTGCTGCAACTCAAGAAGTTCCCCGACATACCCGTCTCCACTCGAGAGGAAGCACGAGAGTCCCGCCCACATCCAGAGGAGCCCCGTTTCCACCTCATAGCTCGAGAGGAAGGATTTCCCCTGTGTGGTCGGGAAAGAATTCCCGGCGTTCCCGTCGCATCTCAAGAGGAGGCGCTCTCCACAGGAAAGGAGAGAGGAACTCCATGGTCGTGCCACCATTCCCAGAGTCCTCCAGATGTCTCAGTCCATTCCAGGGAAACCTGTTTTCCCTGCACTGCCTCGACTTTCAAGCCAAGGATCGACTCACACCACGGTGGCACGTGGGACAGCCCTGTGGGAAAGCCTCGAGGGAAAGCCTCATGAGAAAGCCTCGGGAAAAGCCCCAGTTGCTTTGATCAACCCGAAGGAAGTGTGACACTGCTGCTACAGCTCGGGAGGAAAGCGCACGTGCATGCCCCAACTTGAGACGAGGACTGATTCCCCTGGGGAGACTCCAGAAGTACCCCAAGATCCACGTCAGCACTGGAGATGAATCCTCACGTTCCCGGCACCGACTCCAAACAAGGTCTTAGGCCCCGGCATCGGACGGGAGAAGAATCCCGAGAGGCCCCGAGTAAGTAGCATGGGGACTGGCCTTTCTTGAGGATATCAGAGCGGGTCCCTGAGATCCCCGTCATAAGTCGAGAGCACCTGCACCAACTCGAGAAATTCCAGGAGGTTCTCCCCTCCAGGCGAGATGAGGCCCATTTCCTCTGAGGCGTCCCCAGGCTAATCACACCTAAACTCTGGAACTTCCAAAACGACCTTCACATCCTTGCTGCAACACAAGAAGTTCCCCGACATACCCATCTCCACTCGAGAGGAAGCACGAGAGTCCCGCCCACATCCAGAGGAGCCTCGTTTCCGTCTCATAGCTCGAGAGGAGGGATCCTTTCCCTGCGTGGTCGGGAAAGAATTCTCGGCGTTTCCCGTCGCATCTCAAGAGGAGACGCTTTACACAGGAAAGGCGTGAGGAACTCCAGGGTCGTTCCACCATTCCAAGAGTCCCCCAGATGTCTCAGGCCATTCCAGGGAAACCTGTTTTCCCTGCACTGCCTCGACTTTCAAGCCGAGGATTGACTCACACGACGGTGGCACGTGGGACAGCCCTGTGGGAAAGCCTCGTGGGAAAGTCTCGTGGGAAAGCCTCGAGGGAAAGCCACAGATCCGTTGATCCACGCGAAGGGGAGGGTGACACTGCTGCTACAGCTCGGGAGGAAAGTTCACGGTGCATGCCCTTACTCGGGACGAGGACTGACTCCCACTGTGGAGACTCCAGAAGTACCCCAAGATCCATGTCAGCACTGGAGAGGAATCCTCAGGTTCCGGCACCGACTCCACACAAGGTCGTAGGCCCGGCATCGACGGGAGAGGAATCCCGAGAGGCCCCCGAGCATTTCGGCATGGGGACTGGCCTTTCCTGAGGCCACCAGAGCGGGTCCCTGAGGTCCCCGTCATAACGCCAGAACACCTGCACCAACTCGAGATAATGCAGGAGGTTCTCCCCTCCAGGGTAGATGAGGCCCATTTCCTCTGAGGCTTCCCCAGGCTAATGACAACTAACCTCCGGAACTTCCCAAGGGTCCTTCACACCCTTGCTGAACTCAAGAAGTTCCCCGACATACCCATCTCCAATCAAGAGGAAGCACGAGAGTCCCGCACAATCCAGAGGAGCCCCGTTTCCGCCTCCTAGCTCGAGGAGAGGGATCCTTTCCCTGCGTCGTCGGGAAAGAATTCCCGGGGGTTCCGTCGCATCTCAAGGAGGAGGCGCTCTCCACAGGAAAGGCGAGGCGGAACTCCAGGGTCGTGCCACCATTCCCAGAGTCCCCCAGATATCTCAGTCCATTCCAGGGAAACCTGTTTCCCTACACTGCCTCGAATTTCAGGACGAGGATCTACTCACAGCACGGTGGCACGTGGGACAGCCCTTTGGGAAAGCCTCGAGGGAAAGCCACAGATCCCTTGATCCACGCGAAGGGAACCGTGACACTGCTGCTGCAGCTCGGGAGGAAAGCGCACGTGCATGCCCCCACTCGAGACAAAGACTGACTCCCCTGGGGAGACTCCAGAAGTACTCCAAGATCCATGTCAGCACTGGAGAGGAATCCTCAGTTTTCAGGCACCGACTCCACACAAGGTATTAGGCCCCGGCACCAATGGGAGAGGATTCCCGAGATGCGCCGGAGCAACTCGCATGGGGACTGGCCTTTCCTGAGACCACCAGAGCGGGTCCCTGAGTTCCCCGTCCTAAGTCCGTAGCACCTGCTGCAACTTGAGAAAATCCAGGAAGTTCTCCCTTCCAGGCGAGATGAAGAACATTTCCGCTGAGGTGTCTCAAGGCTAATCACACCCTACCTCTGGAACTTACAAAGGGTCCTTCACACCCTTGCTGCAACTCAAGAAGATCCCAACATACCCGTCACCATTCGAAAGGAAGCACGAGAGTCCCGCCAAATTCAGAGGAGCCCCGTTTCCGCCTCCTAGCTCGAGAGGAGGATCCTTTCCCTCAGTGATCGGGAAAGAGTTAGCAGTGTTCCCGGCGCATCTCAAGAGGAGGCGATCTCCACAGGAAAGGCGAGAGGAACTCCACGGTCGTACCACCATCCCTGAGTCCCCAGATGTCTCAGTCCATTCCAGGGAAAACTGTTTTCCCTGCAGTGCCTCGACTTTTCAGCCGAGGATCGACTCACCCATGGTGGCACGTGGGACAACTCTGTGGGAAAGCCTCGTGGGAAAGCCTCATAGGAAAGCCTCGGAGGCAAAGCACAGATCCCTTGATCAAGCGAAGGGAAGCGAGACAATGCTGCTACAGCTCGGGAGGAAAGCGCACTTGCATGCCACACTCGAGACGAGACTGACTCCCCTTGGGAGACTCCTGAAGTACCCCAAGTTCCATGTCAGCACTGGAGAGGAATCCTCAGGTTCAGACACCGACTCCACACAAGGCCTTAGGCCCGGCATCGACGGGAGTGAAATCCCGAGAGGCCCCCGAGCCACTCGCATGGGGACTGGCCTTTCCTGAGGCCACCAGAGCGAGTCCCTGAGGTCCCCGTCATAAGTCGAGAGAACGCTGCCACAACTCGAGAAAATCCAGGAGGTTCTTCCCTCCAGACGAGATGAGCCCCATTTCCGCAGAGGCGACTCGAGGCTAATCACACCTAACCTCTGGACCTTCCAAAGGGCCCTTCACACCTTGCTGCAACTCAAGAAGTTCCCTGACATACCCGTCTCCACTCGACAGGAAGCACGAGAGTCCCGCCCACATCCAGAGGAGCCCTGTTTCCGCCTCCTAGCTGGACAGGAGGATCCTTTCCCTGCGTGTTCGGAAAAGAATTCCCGGCGTTCCCGTCAGATATCAAGAGGGGGTGCTCTCCACAGGAAAGGCGAGAGGAACTCCAGGGTCCTGTCACCATTCCCAGAGTCCCCCAGATGTCTCAGTCCATTCCAGGGAAGCCTGTTTCCCCGGCACTGCCTCGACTTTCAAACCGAGGATCGACTGACACCACAGTGGCACGTGGGACATCACTGGGGGAAAGCCTCGTTGAAAAGCCTGGTGGGAAAGCGTCGTGGGAAAGCCTCATGGGAAAGCCTCGAGGGAAAGCCACAGATCCTATGATCCACGGGAAGGGAAGCGTGACACTGCTGCTACAGCTCGGAGGAAAGCACACGTGCATTACCCCCACTGGAGACGAGGACTCACTCCCCTGGGGAGACTTCAGAAGTATCCCAAGAGCGTTGTCAGCACTGCAGAGGAATTCTCAGTTTCCGACACCGACTCCACACAAGGTCTTAGGGCCCGGCATCAATGGGAGAGGAATCCCGAGCGGCCCCCGAGCAAATCACATGGGGGAGTGGTCTTTCCTGAGGCCACTAGAGCGGGTCCCTGAGGTCCCTGTCGTAAGTCGAGAGCACCTGCCGCAACTCGAGAAAATCCAGGAGGTTCTGCCCTCCAGGCGAGATGAGGCCTATTTCGCTGAGGCGTCTAGAGGCTAATCACACCTAATCTCTGGAACTTCCAAAGGGTCCTTCACACCCTTGCTGCAACTCAAGAATTTCCATGACATACCCGTCTCCACTCGAGAGGAAGCACAAGAGCTCCGCTCACATCCAGAGGAACCCCGTGTCCGCCTCGTAGCTCGAGAGGAGGGATCCTTTCCCTGTGTGGTTGGGAATGAATTCCCGGCGTTTCCGTCGCATCTCAAGATGAGGCGCTCTCCACAGGAAAGGCGAGAGGAACTCAAGGGTCGTGCCACCATTCGCAGAGTCCCCCAGATGTCTCAGTCCATTCCAGGGAAACCTGTTTTCTCTGCACTGCCTTGACTTTCTAGCCGAGGATCGACTCACACCACGGTGGCACGTGGGACAGCCCTGTGGGAAAGCCTCGTGGGAAAGCCCCGTGGGAAAGCCTCTGGGAAAGTCTCTAGGAAAGCCACAGATCCTTGATCCACGCGAAGGGAAGCGTGACATTGCTGGCTACAGCTCTGAGGAAATCGCACGTGCATGCCCCCACTCGAGACTACGACTGACTCCCTGGGGAGACTCCAGAAGTACCCCAAGATCCATGTCAGCACTGGAGAGGAATCCTCAAGTTCTGGCACCGAATTCACACAAGGTCGTAGGCCCCGGCATTGACGGGAGAGGAATAACGAGAGGCCCCTGAGCAACGCGCATGTGGACTGGCCTTTACTGAGTCCACCAGAGCGGGTCCCTGAGGTCCCCGTCATAAGTCGAGAGCACCTGCCGCAACTCGAGAAAATCCAGGAGGTTCTCCCCCCCTCCAGGCAAGATAAGGCCCATTTCCGCTGAGGCGTCTTGAGGCTAATCACACCTAACCTCTGGAACTTCCAAAGGTCCTTCACACCCTTGCTGTAACTCAAGAAGTTCTCCGACATACCCGTCTGCACTCGAGAGGAAGCACGAGAGTCCCACCCACATCCAGAGGAGCCCCATTTATGCCTCTTAGCTCTAGAGGTGGATCCTTTCCGTGCGTTGTCTGGAAAGAATTCACCGAGTTCCCGTCGCAATTCAAGAGGAGGCGCTCTCCACAGGAAAGGCGAGAGGAACTCCAGTGTCGTGCCACCATTCGCAGAGTCCCCCAGATGTCTCAGTCCATTCCAGGGAAACCTGTTTCCCTGCACTGCCTCGACTTTCAACCCGAGGATCGACTCACACCACGGTGGCACGTGGGACAGCCCTGTGGGAAAGCTTCTTGTGAAAGCCTCGTGTGAAAGCCTCGAGGGAAAGCCACAGATCCCTTGATCCACGTGAAGGAAAGCGTGACATTGCTGCTACAGCTCGGAAGGAAAGCCCACGTGCATGCCTCCCCTCGAGACGAGGACTGACTCCCCCTGGGGGAGACCTCAGAAGTACCCCAAGATCCATGTCAGCACTGGAAAGGAATCCTTAGGTTCCGGCACCGACTCCACACAAGGTCTTAGGCCCTGGCATGACGGGAGAGGAATCCCGAGAGGCCCCCGAGCAACTCGCATGGGGACTGGCCTTTCCTGAGGCCACCAGAGCGGGTCCCTGAGGTCCCCGTCTTAAGTCGAGAGCACCTGACACAACTCGAGAAAATCCAGGATGTTCTCCCCTCCAGGCAAGATGAGGCCCATTTGCGCTGTGGAGTCTCGAGGCTAATCACATCTAACATCTGGAACTTCCAAAGGGTCCTTCACACCCCTTGCTGCAACTCAAGAAGTTCCCAGACATACCCGTCTCCACTTGAGAGGAAGCACGAGAGTCCCGCCCACATCCAAAGGAGCCCCGTTTCCGTCTCCTAGCTCGAGAGGAGGGATCCTTTCCCAGCGTGGTCGGGAAAGAATTCCCGGCGTTCCGTTGCATCTCAACAGGAGGCGGCTCTTCACAGGAAAGGCGAGAGGAACTTCAGGGTCATGTCACCATTCCCAGAGTCCCCTGTATGTCTCAGTCCATTCCAGGGAAAACTGTTTTCCCTGCACTGCCTCGATTTTCAAGCCGAGGATCGACTCACACCACAATGGCACGTGGACAGCCCTGTGGGAAAGCCTCGTGCGAAAGCCTCGAGGGAAAGCCACAGATCCCTTGATCCACGCGTAGGGAAGCGTGACACAGCTGCTACGGCTCGGGAGGAAAGCGCACGTGCATGCCCCACTCGAGACGGGGACTGACTCCCCTGGGGAGACTGCAGAAGTACCCCAAGATCCATGTCAGTAGGGAGAGGAACCCTCAGGTTACCGTCACCGACTCCACACAAGGGCTTAGGCCCAGCATCGAAGGGAGAGGTATCCCGAGAGGCCCCCGAGCAACTCGCATGGGACTGGGCTTTCCTGAGGCCACCAGAGCGGGTCCCTGAGGTCCCCGTCGTAAGTCGAGAGCACCTGCCGCAACTCGAGAAAATCCAGGAGGTTCTCTCCTCCAGGCGAGATGAGGCCCATTTCCGCTGAGGCGTCTCCAGGATATTCACCTTACCCTCTGGAACTTCCAAAGGGTTCTTCACACCTTTCTGCAACTCAAGAAGTTCCCCGACATACTG
>NW_017194265.1:0-9416 GCF_001704415.2 Capra hircus
AAGTTCCCGCACCGACATCACACAAGGTCTTAGGCCCCGGCATCGACGGGGGAGGAATCCCGAGAGGCCCCGAGCAACTCGCATGGGGACTGTCCTTTCCTGAGGCCACCAGAGCAGGTCCCTGATGTCCCCGTCGTGAGTCGAGAGCACCTGCCGCAACTCGAGAAAATCCAGGAGGTTCTCCCCTCCAGGCGAGATGAGGGCCATTTCTGCTGAGGCGTCTCGAGGCTAATCACACCTAACCTCTGGAGATTCCAAAGGGTCCTCACACCCTTGCTGCAACTCAAGAATTTCCCCGACACACCCGTCTCCACTCGAGAGCAAGCACGAGAGTCCCGCCCACAACAAAAGGAGCCCCGTTTCCGCCTCATACCCAGGAGGGATCATTTCCCTGCGAGGTCGGAAAAGAATTCCCGGCATTCCGTCCGCATCTCAAGAGGAGGCGCTCTCCACAGAAAAGGCGAGAGGAACTTCAGGGTCGTGCCACTATTCCAGGAGTCCCCCAGATGTCTCAGTCCATTCCAGGGAAACCTGTTTTCCCTGCACTGCCTTGACCTTCAAGCCGAGGATCGACTCACACCACGGTGGCACGTGGGACAGCCCTGTGGGAAAGCCTGGTGGGAAAGCCTCGAGGGAAAGCCACAGATCCCTTGATCCACGCGAAGGGAAGCATGACACTGCTGCTACAGCTGGGGAGGAAAGCGCACGAGCATGCCCCCACTCGAGGTGCGGTCTGACTCCCCTGGGGAGACTCCAAAGAACCCCAAGATCCATGTCAGCACTGAGAGGAATACTCAGGTTCCCGCACAGACTCCACACCAGGTCTTAGGCCCCGGCATCGATGGGGGAGAGAAATCCCGAGAGGCTCCCGAGCAACTGGCATGGGACTGGCCTTTCCTGAGGCCACCATTTCGGGTCCCTGTGATCCCAGACATAAGTCGAGAGCACCCGCCTCAACTCGAGAAAGTCCAGGAGGTTGTTTCCTCCAGGCGAGATGAGGCCCATTTCCGCTGAGGCGACTCGAGGCTAATCACACCTAACCTCTGGAACTTCCAAAGGGTCCTTTACACCCTTGCTGCAACTCAAGAAGTTCCCTGACATGCCCATCTACACTCGAGAGGAAGCACAAGAGTCCCGCCAACATCCAGAGGAGCCCCCGTTTCCGCCTCCTAGCTCGAGAGGAGGGATTCTTTCCCTGCGTGTTCGGGAAAGAATTCCCGGGTGTTCCCGTCGCATCTCAAGAGGAGGCGCTCTCCACAGGAAATCGACCGGAACTCCAGGGTCGTGCCACCATTCCCAGAGTCCCGCAGATGTCTCAGTCCTTTCCAGGGAAAACTGTTTTCCCTCGATTACCACGACTTTCAAGCCGAGGATCGACTCACACCACGGTGGCACGTGGGACATCCCTGTGGGAAAGTCTCCTGGGAAAGCCTCGTGGGAGAGCCTCAAGGGAAAGGCTAAGATCAGTTGATCCACGCGACGGGAAGCGTGACACTGCTGCTAGAGCTCGGGAGGAAAGCGCACGTGCATGCCCCCACTCGAGACGAGGACTGACTCCCCTGGGGACACTCCAGAAGTACCCCAAGATCCATGTCAGCACTGGAGAGGACTCCTCAGGTTCTGGCACGGACTCCACACAAGGTCTTAGGCCCCGGCATCGGCGGGAGAGGAATCCCGAGAGGCCCCAGAGCAACTTGCATGGGGACTGGCCTTTCCTGAGGCCACCAGAGCGGGTCCCTAAGGGGCCCGTCGTAAGTCGAGAGCAACTGCCGCAACTCGAGAAAATCCAGGAGGTTCTTTCCTCCAGGCGAGATGAGGCCCATTTCCACTGAGGCGTCTCGAGGCTAATCACACCTAACCTCTGGAACTTCCAAAGGGTCCTTCACAACCTTGCTGCAACTCAACAAGTTCCCCGACATACCCATCTCCACTCGAGAGGAAGAACGAGAGTCCCGCCCACATCCAGAGGAGCCCCGTTTCCGCCACATAGCTCGAGAGTGGGATCCTTTCCCTGCGTGGTCAGGAAAGAATTCCCGGCCTTCCTGTCGCATCTCAAGAGGAGGCGCTCTCCACTGGAAAGGCAAGAGGAACTCCAGGGTCGTGCC
This sequence comes from Capra hircus, assembly GCF_001704415.2. Classification (NCBI taxonomy): domain Eukaryota; kingdom Metazoa; phylum Chordata; class Mammalia; order Artiodactyla; family Bovidae; genus Capra; species Capra hircus. Next base: position 2,106 of record NW_017194265.1, read on the forward strand.
ACCATTCGCAGAGTCCCCCTGATGTCTCAGTCCATTCCAGGGAAACCTGTTTTCCCTGAACTGCCTCGACTTTCAAGCCGAGGATCGACTCACACCACGGTAGCGGGTGGGACAGCCCTGTGGGAAAGCCTCGTGGGAAAGCCTCGTGGGAAAACCACGAGGGGAAAGCCATAGATCCCTTGATCCACGCGAAGAGAAGGGTGACACTGCTGCTACAGATCGGGAGGAAAGCACACGTGCATGCCCCCACTCAAGACGACGACTAAGTCCCCTGGGAGGACTTAGAAGTACCCCAAGATCCATGTCAACACTGGAGAGGAATCCTCAGGTTCTGGCACACAAGATCTTAGGCCCCGGCATCGACGGGGGAGGAATCTCGACAGGCCCCCGAGCAACTCGCATGGGGCCTGGCCTTTCCTGAGGCCACCAGAGCGGGTCCCTGAGGTCCCCGTCATAAGTCGAGAGCACCTGTCGCAACTTGAGAACATCCAGGATGTTCTCCCCTCCAGGCAAGATGAGGCCCATTTCCGCTGAGGCATCTAGAGGCTAATCACACCTAATCTCTGGAACTTCCAATGGGTCCTTCACACCCTTGCTGCAACTCAAGAAGTTCCTCGACATACCCGTCTCCACTCGAGAGGAAGCACGAGAGTCCCGCCCACATCCAGAGGAGTCCAGTTTCCACCTCCTAGCTCGAAAGGAGGGATCCTTTCCCTGCGTGGTCGGGAAAGAATTCCCGGCGTTCCCGTCGCATCTCAAAAAGAGGCGCTCTCCACAGAAAAGGCGAGAGGAACTCCATGGTGGTGCCACCATTCCCAGAGTCCCCCAGATGTCTCAGTCCATTCCAGGGAAACCTGTTTTCCCTGCACTGCCTCGACTTTCAAGCCGAGGATCGACTCACACCACGGTGGCACGTGGGAGAGCCCTGTGGGAAAGCCTCGTGTGAAAGCCTCATGGGAAAGCACCGAGGGAAAGCCACTGATCCCTTGATCCACGGGAAGGGAAGCGTAACACTGCTGCTGCAGTTCGGGAGGAAAGCACACGTGCATGCCCCTACTTGAGACGAGGACTGACTCCCCTAGGGAGACTCCGGAGGTACCCCAAGATCCATGTCAGCACTGGAGAGGAAACCTCAGTTCCAGAACCGACTTCACATAGGGTCTTAGGCCCCGGCATCGACGGGAGAGGAATCCCGAGAGGCCCCCGAGCAACTCGCATGGGGACTGGCCTTTCCTGAGGCCACCAGAGCGGGTCCCTGAGGTCCCCGTCGTAAGACGAGAGCACCTGCCGCAACTAGAAACAATCCAGGAGGTTGTCCCCTCCAGGCGAGATGAGGCCCATTTCCGCTGAGGCGTCTCGAGGCTAATCACACCTAACCTCTGGAACTTCCAAAGGGTCCTTCACACCCTTGCTGCAACTCAAGAAGTCCACCAATATTCCCGTCTCTACTCGAGAGTAAGCAAGAGAGTCCCGCCCACATCCAGAGCAGCCCCGTTTCCGCCTCCTAGCTAGAGAGGAGGGATCCTTTCCCTGCGTGGTCGGGAAAGAATTCCCGGCGTTCTCGTCGCATCTCAAGAGGAGGCGCTCTCCACTGGAAGGCGAGAGGAACTCCCGGGCCTTGCCACTATTCCCAGAGTCCCGCAGATGTCTAAGTCCATTCCAGGGAAATCTGTTTTCTCTCGATTGCCACGACTTTCAAGCCGAGGATCGACTCACACCACGGTGGCACGTGGGACAGCCCTGTGGGAAAGCCTCGTGGGAAAGCCTCGAGGGAAAGCCACAGATCCCTTGATCCACGCGAAGGGAAGCGTTGCACTGCTGCTACAGCTCGGGAGGAAAGCGCACGTTCAAGCCCCACACAAGACGACGACTAACTCCCCTGGGGAGACTCCAGAAGTACCCCAAGATCCATGTCAGCACTGAAGAGGAAACCTCAGGTTCCGGCACCGACTCCACACAGGGTCTTAGGCCCCGGCATCGACGGAGAGGAAGCCGGAGAGGCCCCCGAGCAACTTGCATGGGGACTGGCCTTTCCTGAGGCCACCAGAGCGGGTCCCTGAGGTCCTCGTAGCAAGTCAGGAGCACCTGCCGCAACTCGAGAAAATCCAGGAGGTTCTCCCCTCCAGGCGAGATGAGGCCCTTTTCCTCTGAGGCGTCTCGAGGCTAACCATACCTAACATCTGGAACTTCCAAAGGGTCCTTCACACCCTTGCTGCAACTCAAGAAGTTCCCCGACATACCTGACTCCACTCGAGAGGAAGCACGTGAATCCCGCCCACATCCAGAGGAACCCCGTTTCCGCCTCATACCTCGAGGTCAGGTATCCTTTCCCTGCATGTTCGGGAAAGAATTCCCAGTGTTCCCGTCGCATCTCATGAGGAGGCGCTCTCCACAGGAAAAGCGGAGGAACTCCAGGGTCGTGCCACCATTCCAAGAGTCCCCCAGATATCTCAGTCTGCCGGGGCCCAGCCCCGCTGGATCCCGACGGATGGAATTGTCGTTGTCGGAAAGTCTTTTTTATTTATTAATGTAAGATTAGATTTAGAAATTATAGTGTAGTAAGAAGATTAACTGGAGGAAAAGGGCTGAATAGCTTGGTTTACGTGGAAGACCAATAAAATTCCAGACAAGGAATTTTCACCATCTGCGTTGGGCCACCAGCCCCTCCTTGAATATCTAAGGGTGCCTCGCCTTAAGCTCCCTTTCGTGCAGGTCTTAACAGCCAGGCAAGTAAGTAGACCTGGCGAGCCTCCGCGCCCCTGGTGGAGATTCAGCCTGAAGTTAAAGTAAAAAGCAGAGAGAAGGAAAGGGAGAGAAGAAGAAAGAGAGAAAAAGACACGGGGGGAGCCTGAGTCCCAAGAAACCAGGCCGAGAGACTAGTTCGAGAAACTGGTCCGAGAAACTGGCCCCATCCTTTATTGTTCATAAAGCCTTTTATACTTTTGATAAAACATGGAGTTCAATGGGTAACACAAAATTATGTAGCGTTCGCACCCCAGACTCTTTCTGTACATCATTTTGTATACAAAAGGTCTCTGGTGATTTACATTATCTTCTGGCCAAGAGGCTTGTTAAACACTTTTTGGCTCTCTTCCTTAATGAATGTTAATTTTGTTTCCTCTGAAGTGTTTTTCTTTAATCTGCATTTCCTTAAAGCATTAAAGTTACATCTCTATAGAACAAAGGTGCAGTGGGTTATAACAAAGAAGGTACTTAACTCAAAGATCTAATGTTGCTAATACCAGGTCTACTACTTGTTTTTTTAATATACCAACTCTATCTAAAAATAAAGGATATGAAAATTTAGCAGCAAGCATTGACCCAAAAAATAATCAGTCCTATTATAAAGATTTTGACTCCTCGGATGCCCCTACATTCCTAGGATGTTTTAAGCTTCCTGTGCCTCCTGGGGAAAGGAGGCCTCAAACAATCACATGCCCAGCTGTAAGAGTCCTGCAGGCAGGCTAGAAACATTCAGAGGGTTTTTGGATTGAAACACTCTTTCAAATGCAGAAGACTAAAGCCCTGAATTGACTTTTTCCAGAAAATGTCAGAAGAGTGGAAAAGCAGAGCAAAAAAGCCGGCAGATTTTTGTTGGGGTACGTGCGTAGGAACTTCCAGAGGGGTCCCTGAAGTCTGAACACACCATGCCTATGTCAGCTTTCTTCCTCATGACGTTATCACGGGCGGGAGTCCTCATACTGGCTCCCAGCATCAGTCCAATTCAGAGGAACCTGTTTTCCCTGCACTGCCTCGACTTTCACGCTGAGGATCAACTCACACCACGGTGGCACGAGGGAAAGCCCTGTGAGAAAGCCTCGTGGGAAAGCCTCCAGGGAAAGCCACAGATCCCTTGATCCACACGACGGGAAGCGTGAACCTGCTGCTTCAGCTCGGGAGGAAAGCACACGTGCGTGCCCTCACTTGAGAGGAGGATTGACTCTCCAGGGGAGACTCCAGAAGAACCCCAATATCCATGTCAGCACTGCAGAGGAAACCTCAGGTTCCGGCCCCGAATCCACACAAGTTGTTCGGCCGGGCATCAACAGGAGAGTTATCAAGAGAAGCCCCCCAGCATCTGGCATGGGGACTGGCCTTTGATGAAGCCACCAGAGCGGGTCCCTGAGGTCCCCGTCGTAAGTCGGGAGCACCTGAGCAACTCAAGAAAATCCAGGAGGTTCTCCCCTCCAGGCGAGATGAGGCCCATTTTCAATGAGGTGTCTCGAGGCTAATTACATCTAATCTCTGGAACTTCCAAAGGGTCCTTCACACCCTTGCTGCAACTCAAGAAGTTCCCCGACATTCCCATCTCCACTCGAGAGGAAACACGAGGGTCCTGCCCACATCCAGAGTAGCCCCGTTTCATCCTCCTAGCTAGAGATGAGGGATCCTTTCCCTGCATGTTCGGGAAAGAATTCCCGGTGTTCCCGTCGCATCTCGTGAGGAGGCGCTCTCCACAGGAAAGGCGAGAGAAACTCCAGTGTCGTGCCATCATTCCAAGAGTCCCCCAGATATCTCCGTGTGCCAGGGTCCAGCCCCGCTGGATCCAGGGAATTCGACGGATGGACGGCGTTGACGTGGAAAGTCTTGTGTATTTATTAATGTAAGATGAGATTAAGAAATTATAGGGTAGTAAGAAGATTAACTGGAGGAAAAAGGCTGAATAGCTAGGTTTACGCGGAAGGCCAATAAAATTCCCGACAAGGAATTTTCTGGCGGACTCTGGGAATGTGGCTCGACCCTGGAGTTCCTCTCGCCTTTCCTGTGGAGAGCGCCTCCTCTTAAGATGCGACGGGAACGCGGGGAATTCTTTCCCCACCACACAGGGAAAGGATCCCTCCTCTCGAGCTAGGAGGCGGAAACGGGGCTCCTCTGGATTTTTACGGTACTCTCGTGCTTCCTCTCGAGTGGAGACGGGTATGTCTGGGAACTTCTTGAGTTGCAGCAAGGGTGTGAAGGACCCTTTGGAAGTTCCAGATGTTAGATGTGTTTAGCCTCTAGACGCCTCAGCGGAAATGGGCCTCATCTCGCCTGGAGGGGAGAACCTCCTGGATTTTCTCGAGTTGCGGCAGGTGCTCTCGACTTACGCCGGGGACCTCAGGGACCCGCTCTGGTGGCCTCAGGAAAGCCCAGTGCCCATGCGAGATGCTCGGGGCCTCTCGGGATTCCTCTCCCGTCGATGCCGGGCCTAAGACCTTGTGTGGAATCGGTGCCGGAACCTGAGGATTCCTCTCCAGTGTTGACATGGATCTTGGGGTACTTCTGGAGTCTCCCCAGGGGAGTCAGTCCTCGTCTCGAGTGGGGGCATGCACGTGCGCTTTCCTCCCGAGATGTAGCAGCGGTGTCAAGCTTCCCTTTGCGAGGATCAAGGGATCTGTGGCTTTCCCTCGAGGTTTTCCCATGAGGCTTTCCCATGAGGCTTTCCCACAGGGCTGTCCCAAGTGCCACCGTGGTGCGAGTCGATCCTCGGCTTGAAAGTCGAGGCAGTGCAGGGAAAACAGGTTTCCCTGGAATGGACTGAGACATCTGGGGGACCCTGTACTTCCTCTCGACTTTCCTGTGGACAGCGCCTCCACTTGAGATGCGACGGGAACGCGGGAAATTCTTTCCCCAACACGCAGGGAAAGGATCCCTCCTCTCGAGCTAGGAGGCGGAAATGGGTCTCTCTGCATGTGGGCGGGACTCTCGTGATTCCTCCCGAGTGGAGATGGATATGTCGGGGAACTTCTTGAGTTGCAGCAAGGGTGTGAAGAACCCTTTGTAAGTTCCATAGGTTAGATGTGATTGGCCTCAAGACCCCTCAGCGGAAATGGGCCTCATCTCGCCTGGAGGGGAGAACCTCCTGGATTTTCTCGAGTTGCGGCAGGTGCTCTCGACTTCCGACGGGGACCACAGGGACCCGCTCTGCTGGCCTCAGGAAAGGCCAGTCCCCATGCGAGTTGCTCAGGGCCTCTCGGGATTCCTCTCCCGTTGATGCCGGGGCCTAAGACCTCGTGTGGAGTAGGTCCCGGAGCCTGAGGATTACTCTCCAGTGCTGACATGGAACTTGGGTTACTTCTGGAGTCTCCCCAGGGGAGTCAGTCCTCGTCTCTAGTGGGGGCATACACGTGCGCTTTCCTCCCGAGCTGTAGCAGCAGTGTCCCGCTTCCCTTCCCATGAATCAAGGGATCTGTTGCTTTCCATTCCGGCTTTCCGTTGAGGCTTTCCAACGAGGCTTTCCCAAGAGGCTTTCCCAGAGGGCTGTCCCACGTGCCACCGTGGTGTGAGTCGATCCTCGGCTTGAAAGTCGAGGCAGTGCAGGGAAAACAGGTTTCCCTGGAATGGACTGAGACATCTGGGGGACTCTGGGAATGGTGGCACAACCCTGGAGTTCCTCTCGCCTTTCCTGTGGAGAGCGCCTCCTCTTGAGATACGACGGGAACGCGGGGAATTCTTTCCTGACCACGCAGGGAAAGGATCCCTCCTCTCGAGCTAGGAGGCAGAAACGGGGTTCCTCTGGATGTGGCCGGGACTCTCGTGCTTCCTCTCGAGTGGAGACGGGTATGTCGGGGAACTTCTTGAGTTGCAGCAAGGGTGTGAAGGACCCTTTGGAAGTTCCAAATGTTAGATGTGTTTAGCCTCAAACGCCTCAGCGGAAATGGGCCTCATCTCGCCTGGAGGGGAGAACCTCCTGGATTTTCTCGAGTTGCGGCAGGTGCTCTCGACTTAAGACGGGGACCTCAGGGACCCGCTCTGGTGGCCTCAGGAAATGCCAGTCCCCATGCAAGTTGCTCGGGGGCCTCTCGGGATTCCTCTCCCGTCGATGAAGGGTCCTAAGACCTTGTGTTGGGTCGGTGCCTGAACCTGAGGATTCCTCTCCAGTGCTGACATGGATCTTGGAGTACTTCTGGAGTCTCCCCAGGGGAGTCAGTCCTCGTCTCGAGTGGGGGCAGGCACGTGCGCTTTCCTCCCTGAGCTGTAGCAGCAGTGTCGCGCTTCCCTTCGCGTGGATCAAGGGATCTGTGGCTTTCCCTTGAGGCTTTCCACGAGGCTATCCCACATGAGGGTTTCCCACAGGGCTGTCCCACGTGCCACCATGGTGTTAGTCGATCCTCGTCTTGAAAGTCGAGCAGTGCAGGGAAAACAGGTTTCCCTGGAATGGACTGAGACATCTGAGGGACTCTGGGAATGGAGCACAACCCTGGAGTTTCTCTCGCCTTTCCTGTGGAGAGCGCCTCCTCTTGAGATGCGACGGGAACACCGGGAATTCTTTCCCTACCACGCAGGGTAAGGATACCTCCTCTCGAGCTTGCAGGCAAACGGGGCTCCTCT
>NW_017194266.1:0-9415 GCF_001704415.2 Capra hircus
CTCTCCACAGGAAAGGCGAGAGGAACTCCAGGGTCGTGCCACCATTCCCAGAGTTCCCCCGGATGTCTCAGTCCATTCCAGGGAAAACTGTTTTCCCTGCACTTGCCTCGACTTTCAAGCCGAGGATCGACTCACACCACGGTGGCACGTGGGACAGCCCTGTGGGAAAGCCTCGTGGGAAAAAAGCCTCGAGGGAAAGCCACAGTTCCCTTGATCCACGCGAAGGGAAGTGCGACACTGCTGCTACAGCTCGGGAGGAAAGCGCACGTGCATGCCCCACTCGAGACGAGGACTGACTCCCCTGAGGAGACTCCAGAAGTACCCCAAGATCCATGTCAGCACTGGAGAGGAATGCTCAGGTTCCGGCAACAACTCTACACAAGATCTTAGGCCCCGGCATCCACGGGAGAGGAATCCTGAGAGGCCCCCGAGCAACTCGCATGGGGACTGGCCTTTCCTGAGGCCACCAGAGCGGGTCCCTGAGGTCCCCGTCGTAAGTCGAGAGCACCTGCCGCAACTCGAGAAAATCCAGGAGGTTTCCCTCCAGGCGAGATGAGGCCCATTTCCGCTGAGGCGTCTCGAGGCTAATCACACCTAACCTCTGGAACTTCCAAAGGGTCCTTCACACCCTTGCTTCAACTCAAGAAGTTCCCCGACATACCCGTCTCCACTCGAGAGGAAGCACGAGAGTCCCGCCCCAATCCAGAGGAGCCCGTTTCCGCCTAAGCTCGAGAGGAGGGATCCTTTCCCTGCGTGTCGGGAAAGAATTCCCGCGTTCCCGTCGCATCTCAAGAGGAGGCGCTCTCCACAGGAAAGGCGAGAGGAACTCCAGGGTCGTGCCACCATTCCCAGAGTCCCCCAGATGTCTCAGTCCATTCCAGGGAAACCTGTTTTCCCTGCACTGCCTCGACTTTCAAGCCGAGGATCGACTCACACCACGGTGGCACGTGGGACAGCCCTGTGGGAAAGCCTCGTGGGAAAGCCTCGTGGGAAAGTCGAGGAAAGTCAGAAATCCCTTGATCTACGCGAGGGAAGCATGACACTGCTACTACAGCTCGAGAAGAAAGCGCATGTGAAGACGCCCACTAGAGACGAGGACTGACTCCCCTGGGGAGACTCCAGAAGTACCCCAAGATCCATGTCAGCACTGGAGAGGAATCCTCAGGTTCCGGCACCGACTCCACACAAGGTCTTAAGCCCCGGCATCGAAGGGAGAGGAATCCCGAGAGGCCCCCGAGCACTCGCATGGGACTGGCCTTTCCTGAGGCCACCAGAGCGGCTCCCTGATGTCCCCGTCGTAAGTCAAGAGCACCTGCCGTAAGTCGACACAATTCAGGAGGTTCTCCCCTCCAGGGGAGATGAGGCCCTTTTCCCCTGAGGGGTCTCGAGTCTAATCACACTGAACCTCTGGAACTTCCAAAGGGTCCTTCACACCCTTGCTGCAACTCAAGAAGTTCCCCACATACACGTCTCCATTCGAGAGGAAGCCGAGAGTCCCGCCCACATCCAGAGGAGCCCGTTTCCGCCTCCTAGCTCGAGAGGAGGGATCCTTTCCCTGCGTGGTGCGGGAAAGAATTCTCGTGTTCCTGTCGCATCTCAAGAGGAGGCGCTCTTCTCAGGAAAGGCGCGAGAACTCCAGGGTCGTGCCACCATTCCAAGAGTCCCCCAGATGTCTCAGTCCATTCCAGGGAATCCTGTTTTTCTTACACTGCCTCGACTTTCAAGCCGAGGATCGACTCACACCACGGTGGCACGTGGGACAGCCCTGTGGGAAAGACTTGTGGAAAGCCTCGAGGGAAAGCCCTGATCCCTTAGATCCACACGAAGGAAGCGTGACACTGCTGCTACAGCTCGGAGGAAAGCGCACATGCATGACCCCACTCGAGACGAGGACTGACTCCCCTGGGGAGACTCCAGAAGTCCCAAAGATCCATGTCAGCACTGGAGAGGAATCCTCAGTCTCCGGCACCGACTCCACACAAGGCCTTAGGCACCGGCATCGACGAGAGGAATCCCGAGACGCCCCGAGCAACTCGCATGGCGACTGGCCTTTCCTGAGGCAACCAGAGCGGGTCCCTGAGGTCCCGTGGTAAGTCGAGACAACTGCCGCAACTCGAGAAAATCAGGAGGTTCTCCCCCCAGGCGAGATGAGGCCCATTTCCGCTGAGGCGTCTCGAGGGCTAATCACACCTAACCTCTGGAACTTCCAAAGGGTCCTTCACACCCTTGCTGCAACTCAAGAAATTCCCCGACATACCCGTCTCCACTCGAGAGGAAGCACGAGAGTCCCGCCCACATTCAGAGGAGCCCCGTTTCCGCCTCCTAGCTCGAGAGGAGGGATCCTTTCCCTGCGTGGTCGGGAAAGAATTTCCGGCGTACCCATCGCATCTCAAGAGGAAGCGCTCTCCACAGGAAAGGGCGCGAGGAACTCCAGGGTCGTGCCACCATTCCCAGAGTCACCCAGATATCTCAGTCCATTCCAGGGAATCCTGTTTTCCCTGCACTGCCTCGAGTTTCAAGCCGAGGATCGACTCACACCACTGTGGCACGTGGACAGCCCTGTGGGGAAAGCCTTGTGGGAAAGCATCGAGGGAAAGCCACAGATCCCTTGATCCATGCCAAGGAAGCGTGACACTGCTGCTACAGCTCGGAAGGAAAGCACACGTGCATGCCCCGACTCGAGACGAGGACTGACTCCCCTGGGGAGACTCCAGAAGTACCCAAGATCCATGTCAGCACTGGAGAGGGATACTCAGGTTCCGGCACCGACTCCACACAAGGTTTTAGGACCCGGCATCGACGGGAGAGGAATCCTGAGAGGCCGCCGAGCAACTCCCAAGTGGACTGGCCTTTCCTGAGGCCACCAGAGCGGGTCCCTGAAGTCCCCGTCGTAAGTCGAGAGCACCTGCCGCAACTCGAGAAACTCCAGGAGGTTCTCCCCTCCAGGCGAGATGAGGCCCATTTCCGCACAGGCGTCTCGAGGCTAATCACACCAGCCTCGGTAAATTCCAAAGGGTCCTTCACACCCTTGCTGCAGCTCAAGAAGATCCCCGACATACCCGTGTCCGCTCGAGAGGAAGCAGGAGAGTCCTGCCCTCATCCAGAGGAGCCCCGATTCCGCCTCAAAGCTCGAGAGGAGGAATCCTTTCCCTGCGTTTGCGGGAAAGAATTCCCGGCGTTCCCGTCACATCTGAAGTGGAGGCACTCTCCACAGGAAAGGCGAGAGGAACTCCAGGTTCGTGCCACCATTCCCAGATTCCCCCAGATGTCTCAGTCCATTCCAGGGAAAACAGTTTTCCTTGCACTGCCTCGACTTTCAAGCCGAGGAGCGACTCACACCACGGTGGCACGTGGGACAGCCCTGTGGGAAAGCCTCCTGGTAATGCGTCGTGGGAAAGCCTCGAGGGAAAGCCACTGATCCCTTGATCCACTCGAAGGGAAGCGTGACACTGCTGCTCCAGCTCGGGAGGAAAGCGCTCGTGCATGCCCCCACTCGAGACAAGAACTGACTCCCCTGGGGAGACTCCAAAGTACCCCAAGATCCATGTCAGCAATGGAGAGGAAACCTCAGGTTCCAGAACCAACTCCACACAAGGTCTTAGGCCCCAGCATGAACGGGAGAGGAATCCGAGAGGCCCGCGAGCAACTCGCATGGGGACTGGCCTTTCCTGAGGCCACCAGAGCGGGTCCCTGAGGTCCGTATCGAAAGGCGAGAGCACCTGCCGCAACTCGAGAAAATCCAGGAGGTTCTCCCCTCCAGGCGAGATTAGGCCCATTTCCGCTGAGGCGTCTCGAGGCTAATCACACCTAACCTCTGGAACTTCCAAAGGGTCCTTTACACCCTTGCTGCAAATCCAGAATTTCCCCGACATACCCGTCTCCACTCGAGAGGAAGCACGAGAGTCCCGCCCACATACAGAGGAGCACCGTTTCCGCCTCCTAGCTCGAGAGGAGGGATCCTTTCCCTCCGTGGTCGGGAAAGAATTCCCGGCGTTCCCGTCGCATCTCAAGAGGAGGCGCTCTCCACAGGAAAGTCGAGAGGAAGTCCAGGGTCGTGCCACCATTCCCAGATTCGCCAGATGTCTCAGTCCATTCCAGGGCAACCTGTTTTCCTTGCACTACGTTGACTTTCAAGCCATCGATCGACTCACACCACGGTGGCACGTGGGATAGCCCTGTGGGAAAGCCTCGTGGGAAAGCCACAGATCCCTTGATCCAGGCGAAGGGAAGCATGACACTGCTGCCACAGCTCCGGAGGTAATCGCACGTGCATGCGCCCCACTCAAACGAGGACTGACTCCCCTGGGGAGACTCCAGAAGTACCCCAAGATCCATGTCAGCACTGCAGAGGAATCCTCAGGTTCCGGCACCGACTCCACACAAGGTCTTAGGCCCCGGCATCGATGGTAGAGGAATCCCGAGAGGCCCCCTAGCAACTCGCATGTGGACTGGCCTTTCCTGAGGCCACCAGAGCGGGTCCCTGAGGTCCCCGTCGTAAGTCGAGAGCACCTGCCGCAACTCGAGAAAATCCAGGAGGTTCTCCCCTCCAGGCGAGATGAAGCCCATTTCCGCTGAAGCGTCTGGAGGCTAATCACACCTAACCTCTGGAACTTCCAAAGGGTCCTTCACACCCTTGCTGCAACTCAAGAAGTTCCCCGACATACCCGTCTCCTCTCGATAGGAAGCACGAGGGTCCCGCCCACATCCAGAGGAGCCCCTTTCCGCCTCGTAGCTCGAGATGTGGGATCCTTTCCCTGCTTCGTCGGGAAAGAATTCCCGGCGTTCCCGTCGCATCTCAAGTGGAGGCGCTCTCCACAGGAAATGCGAGAGGAACTCCAGAGTCGTGCCACCATTCCAAGAGTCCCCTAGATCTCAGTCCATTCCAGAGGAACCTGTTTTCCCTGCACTACCTCGACTTTCACGCCGAGGTTCGACTCACACCTCGGCGGCATGTGGGACAGCCCTCTGGGATAGCCTCGTGGTAAAGCCTGGAGGAAAAGCCACAGATCACTTGATCCACGCGACCGGAAGTGTGACACTGCTGCTACAGCTCGGGAGGAAAGCGCACGTGCATGCCCCCATTCGAGACGAAGACTGACTTCCCTGGGGGGCTCCAGAAGTACCCCAAGATCCATGTCAGCACTGTAGAGGAATCCTCAGGTTCCTGCCCCAACTCCTCGCAAGGTCTTTTTTTTTTCTTTCCTTTTTACTCTTTTCTTTGCATTTATTTAAACACAGTTCTCAAAACTTTTGAGTGAAATTGGGCCTCCTTTGGTAAGCAAAGAACCTGAAAGTAGTATTTAAAAAACGAACAGGCAAAGTCTTCAGATCATCCACAACACAGGTGTAGTGTTCCCTTCTTTTTTCTCAAAACTCTGAAGCACCCAGTTTTTCCATATAGTCTTAAAAGCTAGAAGAACAAGAGTACATTTGTGGTGGAATATTATTTTCACTTGCTGATTACTAATTGAAATACCATTATCCCCTTCTAACAGCTTTAAGAAATAGCCTTTTTAAGGCATACATTGTGCAACTCATCTTATTCCCTGCTATGTATAATACAGATTACATAAAGGCTGTCAAAGTCACATTTATATAAGAATTAAGCATTTGCTGTATTGAAAGATCTTTAGTTTTTAACACTAGCAGTATAGAGTTACAGAGCGTAATTTTTATCACTTAACTGCAGGTATATTAAGTATGGTATGTTTCATGGACTCGAGGAAAACGGGCATTTTTTTCTTTAATTTACTACTGACAATCTAATCAGAACAGTTCTCCTAAGCATTGATATGTTAGAAAGAAAAGTAAAAACCAAACGTTATTGTTGCTTTTTGCCATTTGGTAGCATTTTACACACAGGCTTCAATCTTCAGAATACCCTGTATTCAGTAGAAAAACCATTTAAATGAAGTTCTGTACAATAGAAACTTCTCAGCAGTCAGAATTTTAGACTGTAAAAAAATACATGTAAAAACATACTTTTTCTGAAAACACTTAACTTTGAACAAAGCACCGAACTACACAAATGCAGAATGAAAACAGCATTTTAACTCCACCAAAAGTAGTCATCATAAAAGGTGTAAAAGTCACCTAACTTCACCAGGCACTGTTCACTTTTTTAAACAGGAGACAATAAAAAATATTGTCCACAAACAATATCCCAACTCTAGGGCAGGTTTCAGAAAGTCTTCATCTTCATGCTTTAATAGCGACGAGGTGAGTATGATCGAGATCTGGAACGTGATCTGTATCCTCCACGACTATAGTAGGGAGAAGGTGACCGTCTTCTGTATTTCTGATCCCTGTCTTGAGCAGCTCTCCATCCTCCTCCTCCTCCTCCTCCTCCTCTGTACGATCTGCTGTAATAGTCCCGATCATCATAGCCTCGATCATATCCTCTGTCATAGTAATCTCGACGGCGTGAGCTGCCATAGGTAGGTCTCCCCATGTAAATTCCTGCTGTTGGAGTATGTGGTCTTTTCGTTATGGAGAAGTCAACTCTGATCCTACATCCATCAAGCTCCATTCCATTGGCACACTCTTTTGCTTCCTTGGCATCATCTACATTTTCAAAGTATACAAAGGCAAATCCTCTTGAACGTCTAGACTGCTGGTCATATACAATAGATACATCAGCAATTGGGCCATATTTAGAGAACATTTCTCTTAGATCTCTTTCTGTAGTATACAAGCTCAATCCAAATACTCCAAGACAACAGTTAGGATCAGGATTTGCCCGATTCCCAACATGACGCCAGCGAGTAGACATGGGAGAATGACTGTGGCTATGCCGTCTTCGATAATCTCTGCTGTAAGATCTGCTACGAGATCTTCTATGGGACCGGACCGAGATCGTGACCTTGTATAATGCCTCCGAGAACTTCTTCTGGATCTAGACCTAGATTCCGATCTGGACCTGGACTTTGATCTGGAACGCCTGGAATCTTCCTTGGAGCGAGACCTTGCAGGGGTATGACTTGCAGATTTCCCAGATCCATGAGCACTTCCGCTTCTGGAAGCAGAACGGGATTCCCCCTCGCCGTAGTTCTCCTCGCCGCTGTCGCTCATGACTTTCACTGCTGTCGCCGCTCGATGTGCTTCAATCGAAGCTGCCAACCTCTCGCACCTTCAGTGTAGAGGCTCCGCCGCAGCCTCACACCACACACCGGTGCCCCAGGCACTGAGAACCGAAACGCTCCGCGTCGCCTCCGCTCGGGCTCTCCACACAAGGTCTTAGGCCCCGGCATCGACGTGAGAGGAATCCTGAGAGGCCCCCTAGCAACTCCCATGGGCACTGGCCTTTTCTGAGGCCACAGGAGCGGGTCCCTGAGGGTCCCCATCCTAAGACGAGAGCACCTGCTCCAACTCAAGATAATCCAGGAGGTTCTCCCCTCCAGGCGAGATGAGGCCCATTTCCCTGAGGCATCTCGAGGCTAATCACACCTAACCTCTGGAACTTCCAAAGGGTCTTTGACACCCCTGCTGCAAGTCAAGAAGATCACCGACATACCCGTCTCCACTCGAGATGAAGCACGAGGGTCCCGCCCACATCCAGAGGAGCCCCGTTTCCGCCTCGTATCTAGAGAGGAGGGATCCTTTCCCTGCGTGGTCGGGAAAGAATTCCCCGCGTTCCCGTCGCATCTCAAGAGGAAGTGCTCTCCACAGGAAAGGCCAGAGGAACTCCAGGGGTCGTGCCACCATTCCAAGAGTTCCCCAGATGTCTCAGTCCATTCCAGAGGAACCTGTTTTCCCTGCACTGCCACGACTTTCACGCCGAGGATCGTCTCACACCAAGGTGGCATGTGGGACAGCCCTGTGGGAAAGCCTCATGGGAAAGCCTAGAGGGAAAGCCACAGATCCCTTGATCCACGCGACGGGAAGCGTGACACTGCTGCTACCGCTCGGGAGGAAAGCGCACGTGCATGCCCCCACTCGAGACGAGGACTGACTCCCCTGGGGAGACTCCAGAAGTACCACAAGATCCATGTCAGCACTGGAGAGGAATCTTCAGGTTCCAGCCCCGACTTCACACAAGGTCTTAGGCCCCGGCATCGACAGGAGAGGAATCCTGAGAGGCCCCCTAGAAACTTGAATGGGGACTGGCCTTTCCTGAGGCCACCAGAGCTGGCCCCTGAGGTCCCCGTCGTAAGTCGAGAGCACCTGCCCGCAACTCGAGAAAATCCAGGAGGTTCTCCCCTCCAGGCGAGATGAGGCCCATTTCCACTGAGGTGTCTCGAGGCTAATCACACCTAACCTCTGGAACTTCCAAAAGGTACTTTACACCCTTGCTGCAACTCAATATGTTCCCCGACATACCCGTCTCCACTCGAGAATAAGCAAGATGGTCCCCCCCACATCCACAGGAGGCGCGTTTCCGCCTCGTCGCTCGAGATGAGGGATCCTTTCCTTCCGGGGCCAGCTGTGAGGAATTCCGCCTATCGCAAAGGTCATGAGGAAGGAGGCTTGGCATGCCAAAGGCGTGCTCAAGCCTCAGGTAACCCCCTGTTCCCGAGCATCGAACCCCAAAACCAGAGTCTGTTTTATGCTCTCACCTACACTTCTGACTTTACGGGGGCTCTCCCCCATAACTGTTTCTCTCGGAGAAGAAGTAAACGTGCAGCTTCAAGGCAATAAATATTCTTGGGCATGACAAGAGTGTTTCAGCTTGCCGACTCCTCTGAAGGTTATCTAGCCCACCTTTATAGGTTTGTCCGGCCACATGTGATTGTTTACAGCCTCCCAACCTGAGAGGCATGAGATGTTTTAGACTTACTAAAGGCAAATTATTTTGGGGAGTTAGAAATTATTAGTATAGTTGGTTAGGAATTATATTGGTGAAGGGTTCTTCATTTGTTGTGTCAAAAATTGCTGCTAATTCCCTGCTCTGGGTGGGACAAGGATATTTTAGGTCAAACCTCTCTGCTGACAGACCAGCTTGTGTGACAGGATTATCCATACTGCTGCCACTAGGCACAAGATTGTTTACTACCTCTCAACTGTAAACAGCACAGAGAGTTTTGGAGTATTTTGAGAGTCTTAATTAGCATAGGACTTTTTCTTCTTGTTGAGTCAATGATTGCCACCAGGCCTCCATATCCTTAGGCACTTGGGAATATATTAATCAATGTATTTGGAATATAGCAAAGGAAATATAGCAGTTTTTGATGTTAGCAATACTAGACTTTTTGAGTTAATGGATTTTTCACTTTTGTAATAGATCACTGTACTTTGTTATATATCACTGTGTCCTTTCTATGTAAGAATGTAACTTTATCATATCTTAAGACTAAATAGATCTTAAAGGGAAATTGATGAAAGGATTTTCATTTGTTAGGCTGATGTTTGCTGATAAATCTCCATGTTCCCTACCCCCTTAATGAATATAACTAGTATATAGGAGAAATAAGTATTA
>NW_017194267.1:0-9415 GCF_001704415.2 Capra hircus
CCCTGCACTGCCTCCACTTTCAAGCCGAGGATCGACTCACACCGCGATGGCAGTTGGACAGCCCTGTGGGGAAGCCTCGTGGGAAAAGCCTCGTGGGAAAGCCTCGAGGAAAGCCACAGATCCCTTGATCCACGCGTAGGGAAGCGTGACACTGCTGCTACAGCTCGGAGGAAAGCGCACCGTGCATGCCCCCACTCGAGACGAGGACTGACTCCCCTGGGGAGACTCCAGAAGTACCCAAGATCCATGTTAGCACTGGAGAGGAATCCTCAGGTTCCGGCACCGACTCCACACAAGCTATTAGGCCCCGCATCGACGGGAGAGGAATCCCGAGAGGCCCCCGAGCAACTCGCATGGGACTGGCCTTTCCTGAGGCCACCAGAGCGGGTCCCTGAGGTCCCCGTCGTAAGTCGAGGGCACCTGCCGCAACTCGAGAAAAATCCAGGAGGTTGTCCCCTCCAGGCGAGATGAGGCCCATTTCGCTGAGGCGTCTCGAGGCTAATCACACCTAACCTCTGGAACTTCCAAAGGGTCCTTCACACCCTTGCTGCAACTCAAGAAGTTCCCCGACATACCCGTCTCCACTCGAGAGGAAGCACGAGAGTCCCGCCCACATCCAGAGGAGCCCCGTTTCCGCCTCCTAGCTCGAGAGGAGGGATCCTTTCCACCGTGGTCGGAAAAATCCCGGCGTTCCCGTTGCATCTGAAGAGGAGGCGCTCTCCACAGGAAAGGCGAGAGGAACTCCAGGGTCGTGCCACCATTCCCAGAGGCCCCCTGGATGTCTCAGTCCATTAGAGGGAAAACTTTTTCCCTGCACTGCCTCGACTTTCAAGCCGAGGATCGACTCAACCACGGTGGCACGTGGGACAGCCCTGTGGGAAAGCCTCGTGGAAAGCCTTGAGGGAAAGACACAGATCCCTTGATCCACGCGAAGGGAAGCGCGCGACACTGCTGCTACAGCTCGGGAGGAAAGCGCACGTGCATGCCCCCACTCGAGACGAGGACTGACTCCCCTGGGGAGACTCCAGAAGTACCCCAAGATCAATGTCAGCACTGGACAGGAATCCTCTGGTTCCGGCACCTACTCCACACAAGGTCTTAGCCCCGGCATCGACGGGAGAGGAATCCCGAGAGGCCCCAAGCAACTCGCATGGGACTGGCCTTTCCTGAGGCCACCAAAGCGGGTCCCTGAGGTCCCCGTCGTAAGTCGAGAGCACCTTCCGCAACTCGAGAAAATCCAGGAGGTTTTCCCCTCCAGGCGAGATGAGGCCCATTTCCGCTGAGGCGTCTCGAGGCTAATCACACCTAACCTCTGGAACTTCCAAAGGTCCTTCACACCCTTGCTGCAACTCAAGAAGTTCCCCGACATACCCGTCTCCACTTGAGAGGAAGCACGAGAGTCCCGCCACATCCAGAGGAGCCCCGTTTCCGCCTCCTAGCTCGAGAGGAGGGATCCTTTCCTTGTGGTCGAGAAAGATTCCGGCGTTCCCGCGCATCTCAAGAGGTCGCGCTCTCCAGAGGAAAGGCGAGAGGAACTCCATGGTCGTGCCACCAATCCCAGAGTCCCCCAGATGTCTCAGTCCATTCCAGGGAGACCTGTTTTCCCTGCACTGCCTCGACTTTCAAGCCGAGGATCGACTAACACCACGGTGGCACGTGGGACAGCCCTGTGGGAAAGCCTCGTGGGAAAGCCTTGTTGGAAAGCCTCGTGAAAGCCTCGAGGGAAAGCCACTGATCCCTTGATCCACGCGAGGAGCATGACACTGCTGCTACAGCTAGGGAGGAAAGCGCAGGTGCATGCCCCCACTCGAGACGAGGACTGACTCCCCTGGGGAGACTCCAGAAGTACCCCAAGATCCATGTCAGCACTGCAGAGGAAAACCTCAGGTTCCGGCACTGACTCCACACAAGGTCTTAGGCCCGGCATCGACGACGGAGAGGAATCCCGAGAGGCCCCGAGCAATTCGCATGGGGAGTGGCCTTTTCTGAGGCCCCCAGAGCGGGTCGTTGAGGTCCCCGTCGTAAGTCGAGAGCAACTGCCAATCTCGAGAAAATCCAGGAGGTTCTCCCCTCCAGGCGAGATGAGGCCCATTTTCTGCTGAGGCGTCTCGAGGCTAATCACACCTAATCTCTGGAACTTCCAAACGGTGCTTCACACTCTGGCTGCAACTCAAGAGTTCCCCTACATACCGTTCCACTCGAGAGGAAGCACGAGAGTCCCGCCCACATCCAGAGGAGCCCCGTTTCTGCCTACTAGCTCGAGAGGAGGGATCCTTTCCCTGCGTCATCGGGAAAGAAATCCCGGCGTTCCCGTCGCATCTCAAGAGGAGGCGCTCTCCACAGGAAAGGCGAGAGGAACTCCAGGGTCGTGCCACCTTTCCCAGAGTCCGCATAGATGTCTCAGTCCATTGCAGGGAAACCTGTTTTCCCTGCACTGCCTCGACATTTCAAGCCGAGGATCGACTCACCACCGGGATGGCAGCGTGGGACAGCCCTGTGGGAAAGCCTCGTGGAAAGCCTCGTGGAAAGCCTCGAGGAAAGCCACAGATCCCTTGATCCACGCGTAAGGGAAGCGCTGACACTGCTGCTACAGCTCGGGAGGAAAGCGCACGTGCATGGCCCCACTCGAGACGAAGGACTGACTCCCCTGGGGAGACTCCAGAAGTCCCCAAGATCCATGTCTAGCACTGGAGAGGAATCCTCAGGTTCCGGCACCGACTCCACACAAGGTCTTAGGCCCCCGGCATCGACGGGAGAGGAATCCCGAGAGGCCCCCGAGCAACTCGCATGGGGACTGGCCTTTCCTGAGGCCACCAAGAGCGGTCCCTGAGGTTCCCCGTCGTAAGTCGAGGCACCTGCCGCAACTCGAGAAAATCCAGGAGGTTCTCCCCTCCAGGCGAGATGAGGCCCATTTCTCGCTGAGGCGTCTCGAAGGCCTAATCACACCTAATCTCTGGTAACTTCCAAACGGTGCTTCACACTCTGGCTGCAACTCAAGATGTTCCCCTACATACCCGTTTCCACTCGAGAGGAAGCACGAGAGTCCCGCCCACATCCAGAGGAGCCCCGTTTCTGCCTACTAGCTCGAGAGGAGGGATCCTTTCCCTGCGTCATCGGGAAAGAAATCCCGGCGTTCCCATCGCATCTCAAGAGGAGGCGCTCTCCACAGGAAAGGCGAGAGGAAACGCCAGGGTCGTGCCACCTTTCCCAGAGTCCCCCAGATGTCTCAGTCCATTCCAGGGATACCTGTTTTCCCTGCACTGCCTCGACATTCAAGCCGAGGATCGACTCACATCACGGTGGCACGTGGGACAATCATGTGGGAAGGCCTCGGTGGGAAAAGCCTCGTGTGAAAGCTTCCAGGGAAAGCCACAAATCCCTTGATTCACTCGAAGGGAAACCTGGCACTGCTGCTACAGCTCGGGAGGAAAGCGCACGTGCCTGCCCCCACTCGAGACGAGGACTGACTCCCCAGGGGAGACTCCAGAAGTACCCCAAGATCCATGTCAGCACTGGAGAGGAATCCTCAGGTTCCGGGCAGCGACTCCACACAAGGTCTTTAGGCCCGGCATCGACGGGCGAGGAATCCCGAGAGGCCCCTGAGCAACTCGCATGGGGGACTGGGCTTTCCTGAGGCCACCAGAGCGGGTCCCGGAGGTCCCCGTCGTAAGTCGAGAGCACCTGCTGCAACTCGAGAAAATCCTAGATGTTCTCCCCTCCAGGCGAACATGAGGCCCATTTCCCCTGAAGCGTCTCGAGGCTAATCACACCTTAACCTCTGGAACTTCCAAAGGGTCCTTCACACCCTTGCTGCAAATCAAGAAGTTCCCCGACATACCCGTCTCCACTCGAGAGGAGTCACGAGAGTCCCGCCCACATCCAGAGGAGCCCCGTTTCCGGCCTCCTAGCTCGAGAGGAGAGATCCTTTCCCTGCGTGGTCGGAAAAGAATTCCCCGGCGTTCCCGTCGCATCTCAAGAGGAGGCGCTCTCCACAGGAAAGGCGAGAGGAACTCCAGGGTCGTGCCACCATTCCCAGAGTCCCCCAGATGTCTCAGTCCATTCCAGGGAAACATGTTTTCCCTGCACTGACTCGACTTTCAAGCCGAGGATCGACTCACACCACGGTGGCACGTGGGACAACCCTGTGGGAAAGCCTCGTGGGAAAGCCACAGATCCCTTGATCCACGCGAAGGGAAGCGTGACACTGCTGCTTACAGCTCGGGAGGAAAGCGCACGTGCATGCCCCACACACCAGACGAGGACTGACTCCCCTGGGGAGACTCCAGAAGTACCCCAAGATCCATGTCAGCACTGGAGAGGAATCCTCAGGTTCTGGCACCGGACTCCACACAAGGTCTTATGCCGGTGTCCAGCCCCGGTGGATCCAGGGAATTCGAAGGGTGGACGGCGTTGGCGTGGAAAGACTTGTTTATTTATTAATGTAAGATTAGATTAGCAAACTATAGTGTAGTAAGAAGATTAAGTGGAGGAAGAGGGCTGAATAGCTTGGTTTACGCGGACGGCCAATAAAATTCCAGACAAGGAATTTGCACCACCTACGTTGGGCCACCGGCGCCCGCTTGAATATCTAAGGGTGCCTCGCCTTAAGCTCCCTTTCGTGCGGGTCTTAACAGCCAGGCCAAGTAAGTAGACCTGGCGAGCCTCCGCACTCCATGTGGAGATTCAGCCTGAAGTTATAGTAAAGAGCAGAGAGAAGGAAAGGTAGAGAAGAAGAAAGAGAGAGAAAGACACGGGGGGAGCCAGAGTCCCAGGAAACCAGGCTGAGAGACTAGTTCGAGAAGCTGGTCCGAGAAACTGGCCCCCGGCCCCTGGCCTCCTCCTTTATTGTTCAGAAGGTCTTTTATACTTTTGATAATACATGAAGATCAATGGATAACCCAAAATTATGTAGTGTTCCCAACCCAGATTCTTTCTGTATATCATTTTGTATACAAAAGGTCTCAGGTGATTTACATTATCTTCTGGCCAAGAGGCTTGTTAACACTTTTTGGCTCTCTTCCTTAATGAATGTTAATTTTTGTTTCCCCTGAAGTGTTTTTCTTTAATCTGCATCTCCTTAAAGCATTAAAGTTACATCTCTATAGAACAAAGGTGCAGTGGGTTATAACAAAGAAAGTACTTAACTCAAAGATCTAATGTTGCTAATACCAGGTCTACTACTTGTTTTTCACATACCAACTATATCTAAAAATAAAGGATATGAAAATTTGGCAGCAAGCATTGACCCAAAAAATGAAACTTTTAATCAGTCCTATTCTAAAGATTCTGACTCCTCGGAAGCTCCTGCATTCCTACGATGTTTTAAGCTTCCTGTGCCTCCTGCGGTCAGGAGCCTCAAACAATCACAAGGGCAGCTGTACGAGTCCTACAGGCAGGATAGAAAGCCATCAGAGGGTTTTTGGATTGAAACACTCTTTCAAATGCAGAAGATAACGCCCTGAATTGACTTTTTCCAGAAAAGTTCAGAAGAGTGAAAAAAGCAGAGCACAAAAACCGGCAGATTTTGTTGGGGTACATGCTTAAAAATTTCCAGAGGGGTCCCTGAGTCTGAGCACGCCTTGCGTATGTCAGCTTCCTTCCTCATAACCTTGTCACGGGCGGGCTTCCTCACACTGTCTCCCCGGCAGCCTTAGGCCCCAGCATCGACGGGAGAGGAATCCCGAGAGGCCCCCGAGCAACTTCGCATGCGGACTGGCCTTTCCTGAGGCCACCAGAGCGGGTCCCTGAGGTCCCCGTCGTAAGTCGAGAGGCACCTGCCACAACTCGAGAAAATCCAGGAGGTTCTCCCCTCCAGGCGAGATGAGGCCCATTTCCGCTGAGGCATCTCGAGGCTCATCACACCTAACTCTGGAAATTACAAAGGGTCTTTCACACCCTTGCTGCAACTCAAGAAAGTTTCCCCGACATACCCGTCTCCACTCGAGAGGAATCACGAGAGTCCCGCCCTCATCTAGAGGAGCCCCGTTTCCGCCTCCTAGCTCGAGAGGAGGGATCCTTCCCCTGCGTGGTCGGAAAGAATTCCCCGGCATTTTCCGTCGCATCTCAAGAGGAGGCGGCTCTCCACAGGAAAGGCGAGATTAACTCCAGGGTCGTGCCACCATTCCCAGAGTCCCTCAGATGTCTCAGTCCATTCCAGGGAAACCTGTTTTCCCTGCACTGCCTCGACTTTCAAGCCGAGGATCCACTCACACCACGGTGGCACGTGGGACAGCCCTGTGAGAAAAGCCTCCTGGGCAAGCCTCGAGGGAAACCACAGATCCCTTGATCCACGTGGAGGGAAGCGTGACACTGCTGCTACAGCTCGAGAGGAA
This sequence comes from Capra hircus, assembly GCF_001704415.2. NCBI lineage: Eukaryota > Metazoa > Chordata > Mammalia > Artiodactyla > Bovidae > Capra > Capra hircus. The sequence continues at coordinate 6,333 of NW_017194267.1, forward strand.
ATCGCACGTGCATGCCTCAATTCGAGACGAGGACTGACTCCCCTGGGGAGACTCCAGAAGTACCCCAAAACCATGTCAGCACTGGAGAGGAATCCTCAAGTTCTGGCACCGACTCCACACAAGGTCTTAGGTCCCGGCATCGACGGGAGAGGAATACCTGAGAGGCACCCGAACAACTCGCATGGGGACTGGCCTTTCCTGAGGCCACCAGAGCGGGTCCCTGAGGTCCCTGTTGTAAGTCGAGAGCACCTGCCGCAGCTCGAGAAAATCCAGGAAGTTCTCCCCTCCAGGCGAGATGAGGCCCATTTCCGCTGAAGCATCTCGAGGCTAATCACACCTAACCTCTGGAACTTCCAAAGGGTCCTTCACACCCTTGCTGCAACTCAAGAAGTTCCACGACATACCCGTCTCGACTCGAGAGGAAGCACGAGAGTCCCGCCCACATCCAGAGGAGCCCCTTTTCCGCCTCCTAGCTCGAGAGGAGGGTTCCTTTTCCTGCGTGTTCGGGAAAGAATTCCTGGCCTTCCCATCGCAGCTCAAGAGGGGGGCGCTCTCTACAGGAAAGGCGAGAGGAACTCCAGGGTCGTGCCACCATTCCCAGAGTCCCCCAGATGTCTCAGTCCACTCCAGGGAAAACGTGTTTTCCTTGCACTGCCTTGACTTTCAGCCGAGGATTGACTCACACCACGGTGGCACGTTGGACAAGCCCTTTGGGAAAGCCTCGGGGGAAAGCCTCGTGGGAAAGACTCCAGGGAAAGCCTCAGATTCCTTCATCCACGCGAAGGGAAGCCGTGACACTACAGCTGACAGCTCGGGAGGAAAGCGCACGTGCATGCCCCTACTCGAGACGAGGAATGACTCCCTTAGGGAGACTCCAAAAGTACCCCAGGAACCATGTCAGCACTGGAGTGGAATCCTCAGGTTCCGGCACCGAGTCCACACAAGGTCTTAGGCCCCGGCATCGACAGGAGAGGAATCCCGAGAGGCCCCCGAGCAACTCGCATGGGGAATGGCCTTTCCTGAGGCCACCAGAGCATGTCCCTGAGGTCCCCGTCGTAAGTAGAGAGAAACTGCCGCAACTCGAGAAAATCCAGAAGGTTCTCCCCTCCAGGCGAGATGAGGCCCATTTCCAATGAGGCCTCTCGAGGCTAATCACACCTAACGTCTGGAACTTCCAAAGGGTACATCACCCACTTGTTGCAACTCAAGAAGTTCCCCGACATAACCGTCTCCACTTGAGAGAAAGCTCGAGACTCCCGCCGACATCCAGAGGAGCGCCCGTTTCCCCTCTCCTAGCTCGAGAGGCGGGATCCTTTCCCTGCGTGTTCGGGAAAGAATTCCCGGCGTTTCCGTCGCATCTCAAGAGGAGGCGCTCTCCACAGGAAAGGCGAGAGGAATTCCAGGGTCGAACCAACATACCCAGAGTCCCCCAGATGTCTCAGTCCATTCCAGGGAAACCAGTTTTCCCTGCACTGCCTCAACTTTCAAGCCGAGGATCGACTCACACCACGGTGGCACGTGGGACAGCCCTGTGGGAAAGCCTAGTGGGAAAGCCTCCTGCAAAAACCTCGATGAAAGCCACAGATTTCTTCATCCACGCGAAGGGAAGCATGACACTGCTGCTACAGCTCGGGAGGAAAGTGCACGTGCATGACCTAAGTCGAGACGAGGACTGAATCCCCGGTGGAGACTCCAGAAGTACCCCAAGATCCATGTCAGCACTGGAGAGGAATTTTCAGGTTCCGGCACCGTCTCCACACAACTTCTTAGGCCCAGGCATCGACGGGAGAGGAATCCCGAGAGGCCCCCTAGCAACTCGCATGGGGACTGGCCTTTCCTGAGGCCACCAGAGCGGGTCCCTGAGGTCCTCGTCTTAAGTCGAGAGCACCTGTGGCAACTCGAGAAAATCCAGGAGGTTCTCCCCTCCAGGCGAGATGAAGCCCATTTCCGCGGAGGCGTCTCGAGGCTAATCAACCTGGCCTCTGGAATTTCCAAAGGGTCCTTCACACCCTTGCTGCAACTCAAGAAGTTTCCTGACGTACCCGTCTCCACTCGAGAGGAAGCACGAGAGTCCTGCCCACATCCAGAGAAGCCCCGTTTCCGCCTCATAGCTCGAGAGGTGGAATCTTTTCCGCTCGTTGTCGGGAAAGAATTCCCGGTGTTCCGGTCGCATCTCAAGAGGAGGCGCTCTCCACAGGAAACACGAGGGATCTCCAGGGTCGTGACACTATTCGCCTGAGTGCCACAGATTTCTCAGTCTATTCCAGGGAAACCTATTTTCCCTGCATTGCCTCGACTTTCAAGCCGAGGATCCACTCACACCACGGTGGCACGTGGGACAGCCCTGTGGGAAAGCCTCGTGGGAAAGCCTGCGAGAAAAGCCACAGATCCTAGATCCACGCAAAGGGAAGTGTGACAATGCTGCTACAGCTCGGAGGAAAGCGCACGTGCATGCCCCCACTCGAGACGAGGACTGACTCCCCTGGGGAGACTCGCAGAAGTACCCAAAGACCATGTCAGCACTGGAGAGGAATCCTCAGGTTCCGGCACGGACTCCACACAAGATCTTAGGCCGAGGCATCGATGGGAGAGGAATTCCGAGAGGCCACCAAGCAACTCCCATGGGGACTGGCCTTTCCTGAGGCCACCAGAGCGGGTCCCTGAGGTCCTCATCCTAAGTCGAGAGCACCTGCCGCAACTCGAGAAAATCCAGGAGGTTCTCCCCTCCAGGCGAGATGAGGCCCATTTCCGCAGAAGCGTCTCGAGGCAAATCACACCTAACCTCTGGAACTTCCAAAGGTTCCTTCAAACCCTTGCTGCAACTCAAGAAGTTCCCCCCACATACACGTCTCCACTCGAGAGGAAGCACGAGAGTCCCGCCCACATCCAGAGGAGCCCCGTTTCCGCCTCCTAGCTCGAGAGGATGGATCCTTTCCTGCGTGGTCGGAAAGAATTCCCGGCGTTTCCGTCGCAACTCAAGAGGAGGCGCTCTCCACAGGAAAGGCGAGAGGAACTCCAGGGTCGTGGGGGACCACCCAAGAGTCCCCCAGATGTCTCAGTCCATTCCAGGGAAACCTGTTTTC
>NW_017194268.1:0-9414 GCF_001704415.2 Capra hircus
ACCTCCAAGAAGCGCTTTTCCAAGCAGCTGCCGGATGCCAGAGTTCACAGGATGCGGGGAAAGTGATCGTCCTTCAGGGAAGAAGAGGCAGCCACCCAGTGTGTGTTTGCAAGCCTGTATTTGGAAGAAACTGGTTAGCTCCTTCAAGGGGAGACCTCCAGGTCTGCTCAGAGGACCGAAATTCCAGAGGCAGCACCATGCATCTCCCCTGTCCTTTCTGAGCCTTGGAAAGACATGCCTAGCTTATAGCGGTATTGCTCATGAAGAAGCAGGATGCAGAATGTGTCAGACATGACTGGGTGCCTTCCTGGGTTCAGCTCCGTGAGGGCCTTTCCACTCAAAGTAGGTCCCATGCCCTCCTTGGGGAGGAAGTGGGGCCCGCTTGCCTCCAATTTGCCAAAGGCTGGAACAAAGCTAGTTCTATCAGAGGTAAGAAAAGAGCAATTGGATGGATGTGGAAGCTGTTGCTTGCCGCACTGCTTCAGGCCCCCCACCCCTCCGCCCCCGAGAGAAACAGGCGCCCTGTGGCCCTAGGTCCTGGATGCAGTTTCACACATAGAATGTGTCCCCATAGGAGCCAAGAATTTTCCTGACAGACCTAGGCTCACTAGAGCTCTCCTACAGAGCAAAGGGGATGGGACAGATGTGTGGCTGTGGCTCTGCCTTTCCCTGGGAGTGTGGAGGCCGCTCCCTATGGCCCCGGGCTCCAGGGGAAGTTGCCCCTGAATAATGACCTCCAAGAAGCGCTTTTCCAACTGGCTGAGACGTGGAGTTCTCAGGATGCAGGGAAAGCGAGTGTCCTTCGGGGAAGCAAAGGCAGTCACCTGTTATCATGACTTACTAGAATAGTAGGTACCTTCTCCGGTTGGGCAGAGGCCTTCCCTACCTGATCTGAAAAAAGAAAAATGAAGTAGCTCGCTGATTTGAGAAATAATTCCCAGACTTGGGTTTCCAACCAGTATAAGAATCCGACAATGGCCCTGTCTTTGTAGCCGCGTTAATTAACAGGTATGTGAAGCTCTAAATATCAGTGGAAATTACATACAGCATATAGGCCCCAGTGTTCTGGAATGGTGGAAAGAAACAACCAAACTCTTGAAGAGACACTTTCAAAATGGATCATAGAGACTGACTGTACGTGGATGGGCTTGCTTCCGGCAGACTTACTCATATTGCGGGTAACCGCACGTTCCCACAGTTGTTGTCCTTATGAAATTTTCTATGGGAGACCCCCTCCCACAGTGAGGCAGGTGTTAGCAGATTTGCCACAAGTAAGGGGGTGGGATTTCACAGCAGATGGAACAATTAGGTAAGGTAATAAATCAGGTAACTAAGTTTGTATAAAAAAGAATATCATTCCCCCTTGAGGAACAGATTCATGAATTTGCGCTCAGTGATCAGGTGTGGCTCAATGACTGGAAACACAATTCCTTGGCCTGACATCGGAAAGGTCCTTATACTGTTGTTTTAGCCACAATTCTGAAAGAGATGGGAATACCAGACCACCTAACCTGCCTCTTGAGAAATCTGGATGAAGGTCAGGAAGCAACAGTTAGAGCAGGACATGGAACAACAGACTGGTTCCAAAAAGGAAAAGGAGTATGTCAAGGCTGTATATTGTCACCCTGTTTATTTAACTTCTATGCAGAGTACATCATGAAAAATGCTGGGATGGAAGATACATAAGCTGGAATCAAGATTGCCGGTAGAAATATCAATCAACTTAGATATGCAGATGACACCACCATTATGGCAGAACGTGAAGAGGAACGGGTATGTCGGGGAACTTCTTGAGTTGCAGCAAGGGTGTGAAGGGCCCTTTGGAAGTTCCAGAGGTTAGGTGTGGTTAGTCTCGAGATGCCTCAGCGGAAATGGGCCTCATGTCGCCTGGAATGGAGAGGCTCCTGGATATTCCCGGAGTTTCAGCAGGTGCTCTCGAGTTACGACGGGGATTCAGGGACCCGCTCTGGCGGCCGCAGGAAAGGCCAGTTATCATGCGTGTTGCTAGGGGGCCTCTCGTGATTCCTCTCCCATCGATGCCGGGGCCTAAGACCTTGTGTGGAGTCGGGGCCGGAACCTGAGGATTCCTCTCCAGTGCTGATATGGATCCTGCGGTACTTCTGGAGTCTCCCCAGGGGAGTCAGTCCTTGTCTCGAGTGGGGCATGCACGTGCGCTTTCCTCCCGAGCTGTAGCAGCAGTGTCACGCTTCCCGTCGCGTGGATCAAGGGATCTGTGGCTTTCCCTCGAGGCTGTCCCACGAGGCTTTCCCACAGGGCTCTCCCACGTGCCACCGTGGTGTGAGTCGATCCTCGGCATGAAAGTCGAAGCAGGTGCAGGGAAAACAGGATCCTCTGGAATGGACGGAGACATCTGGAGGCTCTTGGAATGGTGGCACGACCCATGAGTTCCTCTCGCCTTTCCTGTGCAGCGCGCCTCCCCTTGAGATGCGTCGGAAACGTCGGGAATTCTTTCCCGAGGAAGCAGGGAAGGATCCCTCATCTCGAGCTTGGAGGCGGAAACGGAGCTCCTCTGGAGGAGGCCGGACGCTCGTGTGCTTCCTCTGGAGTGGAGACGGGTATATCGGGGAACCTCCTGAGTTGTAGCAAGGGTGTGTAGGACCCTTTGGAAGTTCCAGAGTTTAGGTGTGATTACTCTCGAGACGCCGCAGAGAAAATGGGCCTCATCTCGACTGGAGCAGAGAACCTCCTGGATTTTCTCGAGTTGCGGCAGGTGCTCTCGACATACGACCGTGACCACATGGACAGTGTAGCAGATGTGTCACTCTTCCCGTCGTGGGGATCAAGAGATCTATGGCTTTCCCACGAGGCTTTCCCACAGGGCTGTCCCACGTGCCACCATGGTGTGAGTGGATCCTCGGCGTGAAAGTCGAGGCATTGCGGGGAAAACAGGTTCCTCTGAAATGGACTGAGATATCTGGGGGACTCTTGGAATGGTGGCACGACCCTGGAGTTCCTCTCGCCTTTCCTATTGAGAGCCCTTGCTCTTGAGAGGCCACGGGAACGCAGAAAAATCTTTCCTGAGTAAGGCAGGATAGGATCCCTCATCTCGAGCTACCAGGCGGAAACGGGGTTCCTCTGGATTTGGGCGGGACCCTCGTGCTTCCTCTCGAGTGGAGACGGGTATGTTGGGGAACTTCTTCAGTTGCAGCAAGGACCCTTTTGAATTTCCAGAGTTTAGGTGTGATGAGGCCACCAGACGCCTCAGAGGAAATGGGCCTCATCTCGCCTGGAGCGGGAGAACATCCTGGATTTTCTAGAGTTTGGCAGGGTCTCTCGGAGTTACGACGGGGACCTCAGGGACCCGCTCTGGTGGCCTCAGGAAAGGCCAGTCCCCGTGCGAGTTGCTCGGGGGCCTCTCGGGATTCCTCTCCCGTCTATGCTGGTGCGTAAGATCTTGTGTGGAGTCGGTGACGGAACCTGAGGATTCCTCTCCAGGGCTGGCATGGATCTTGGGGTACTTCTGGAGTCTCCCCAGGGGAGTCAGTCCACGTCTCGAGTGGGGGCATGCACGTGCCCTTTCCTCCCCAGCTCTAGCAGCAGTGTCACACTTCCCGTCGAGTGGATCAAGGGATCTGTGGCTTTCCCTTGAGGCTTTGCCACAGGGCTGTCCCACGTGCCACCGTGGTGTGAGTCGATCCTCCGGCTTGAAAGTCGAGGCAGTGCAGGGAAAACAGGTTTCCCTGGAATGGACTGAGACTTCTGGGGACTCAGGGAATCGAGGCACGACCCTGGAGTTCTCTCGCCTGTCCTGTGGAGAGTGTCTCCTCTTGAGATGCGACGTGAATGCCGGGAATTCTTTCCCGATCATGCAGAGAAAGGATCCCTCCTCTCGAGCTAGGAGGCGGAAACGGGGCTCCTCTGGATGTGGGCGGGACTCTCGTGCTTCCTCTCGAGTGGAGACGGGTATGTCGAGGAAATTCTTGAGTTGCAGTAAGGGTGTGAAGGACCCTTTGGAAGTTCCAGAGGATAGGTGTGATTAGCCTCGAGACTCCTCAGCAGAAATGGGCCTCATCTCGCCTGGAGGGGAGAACCACATGGATTTTCTCGAGTTGCGGCAGGTGCTCTCGACTTACGACGGGGACCTCAGGGACCGCTCTGGTGGCCTCAGGAAAGGCCAGTCCCCATGGGAGTTGCTCGGGGCCTCTCGGGATTCCTCTCCCGTCGATGCCGGGGCCTAAGACCTTGTGTGGAGTCGTTGCCGGAACCTGAGGATTCCACTTCCAGTGCTGACATGGAGATTGGGGGATTTCTGGAGTCTCCCAGGGGAGAAAGTCCTCGTCTCTAGTGGGGGCATGCACGTGCGCTTTCCTCCCGAGCTGTAGCAGCTTGTCACGCTTCCCCTTTGCTTGGATCAAGGGATCTGTGGCTTTCCCTCGAGTTTTCCCACGAGGGTTTCTCACGAGACTTTCCCACAGGGCTGTCCCATGGGCCATCGTGGTGTGAGTCGATCCTCGGCTTGAAAGACAAGACAGTGCAGGAAAAACAGGTTTCCCTGGAATGGACTAGATATCTGGGGGACTCTGGGAACGGTGGCACGACCCTGCAGTTCCTCTTGCCTTTCCTGTGGAGAGCGCCTCCTCTTGAGATGCTCGGGAACGCCAGGAATTCTTTTCCGACCCGCGCAGGGAAAGGATCCCTCCTCTCTAGCTAGGAGGCGGAAACGGGGCTCCTCTGGATGTGGGCGGGACTCTCGTGCTTCCTTTCGAGTGGAGACGGGTATGTCGGGGAACTTCTTGAGTTCCAGCAAGGGTGTGAAGGACCCTTTGGAATTTCCAGAGGTTAGCTGTTTATTAGCCTTGAGACGACTCAGTGGAAATGTGCCTCATCTCGTCTGGAGGGAGAACCTCCTGTATTTTCTCGAGTTCCGGCAGGTGCTCTCGACTTACGAAGGGGACCTCAGGGACCCGCTGTGGTGGCCTCAGGAAAGGCCAGTCCCCATGCGACATGCACGGGGGCCTCTCCGGATTCCTCTCCGGTCTATTCCAGGGCCTAAGACCTTGTGTGGAGTCGGTGCAGGAACCTGAGGATTCCTCTCCAGTGCTGACATGGATCTTGGGGTACTTCTGGAGTCTCCCCAGGGGAATCAGTGCTCGTCTCGAGTGGGGGCATGCACGTGCGCTTTCCTCCCGAGCTGTAGCAGCAGTGTCACGCTTCCCTTCGCGTGGATCAAGGGATCTGTGGCTTTCACACGACGGCTTTCCCACGAGGCTTTCCCACAGGGCTGTCCCACGTGCCACCGTGGTGTGAGCCGATCCTCGCTTGAAAGTCGAGGCAGTGCAGGGAAAACAGTTTTTCCCTGGAATGGACTGAGACATCTGGGGGACTCTGGGAATGGTGGCACGACCCTGGAGTTCCTCTCGCCTTTCCTGTGGAGAGCGCCTCCTCTTGAGATGCGACGGGAACGCCGGGAATTCTTTCCCGACCACGCAGGGAATGGATCCCTCCTCTCGCAGCTAGGAGGCGGACACGGGGCTCCTCTGGATGTGGGCGGGACTCTCCTGCCTCCTCTCGGGTGGAGACTGGTATGTCGGGGAACTTCTTGAGTTGCAGCAAGGGTGTGAAGGACCCTTTGGAAGTTCCAGAGGTTAGGTGTGATTAGCCTGGAGACGCCTCAGGGGAAATGGGCCTCATCTCGCCTGGTGGGTAGAACCTCCTGGATTTTCTCGAGTTGCGGCAGGGTGCTCTCGACTTACGACAGGGACCTCAGGGACCGCTCTGGTGGCCTCAGGAAACTTCAGTCCCCATGCGAGTTGCTAGGGGGCCTCTCGGGATTCCCCTCCCTTCGATGCCGGGGCCTAAGACCTTGTGTGGAGTCGGTGCCGGAACCTGAGGATTCCTCTGCAGTGCCGACATGGATTTTCGGGGACTTCTGGAGTCTCCCCAGGGGCGTCAGTCCTCGTCTCGAGTGGGGGAATGCACGTGCCCTTTCCTCCCTAGCTGTTGCAGGCAGTGTCACGCTTCCCTTCTCGTGGATCAAGGGATCTGTGGCTTTCCCTCGAGGCTTTCCCCACGAGGCTTTCCCACAGGACTGTCCCACCTTCCACCATGGTGTGAGTCGATCCTCTTCTTGAAAGTCGAGGCAGTGCAGGGAAAACAGTTTTCCCTGGAATGGACTAAGATATCTGTGGGACTCTGGGAATGGTGGCACGACCCTGGAGTTCCTCTCGCCTTTCCTGTGGAGAGCACCCCGTCTTGAGATTTGACGGGAACGCCGGGAATTCTTTCCCGACCACGCAGGGAAAGGATCCCTCCTCTCGAGCTAGGAGTCGGAAACGGGACTCCTCTGGATGTGGGCGGGACTCTCGTCTCTACCTCTCGAGTGGAAACTGGTATGTTGGGTATTTTCTTGAATTGCAGAAAGGGTGTGATGGACCCTTTGGAAGTTCGAGAGGTTAGGTGTGATTAGCCTTGAGACAACTCAGTTGAAAAGGGCCTCATCTCGCCAAGAAGGGAGAACCTCCTGGATTTACTCAAGTTGCGGCAGGTGCTCTCGAATTACTACGGGGACCTCAGGGACCCGCTCTGGTGGCTCAGGAAAAACCAGTCCCCATGCGATTTGCTCGGGAGCCTCTCAGGATTCCTCCTCCCATCGATGCCGGGGCCTAAGACCTTGTGTGGAGTCGGTGTCGGAAACTGAGAATTCCTCTCCAGTTCTGACATGGATCTTGGGGTACTTCTGGATCTCCCCAGGGGAGTCCAGTCCTCGTCTCGAGTGGGGGCATGCACGTGCGCTTTCCTCCCGAGCTGTAGCAGCAGTTTCACGCTTCCCTTCCCGTGTATCCTAAGGATCAGTGGCTTTCCCTCGAGGTTTCCACGAGGCTTTCCCACGACGCTTTCCCACCAGGCTTTCTCACGACGCTTTCCCACAGTGATGTCCCACGGTGCCACCATCGTGTGAGACGATCCTCGGCTTGAAAGTCGAGGCCAGTGCAGGGAAAAACAGGTTTCCCTGGAATGGCCTGAGACATCTGGGGTACTCTGGGAATGGTGGAACGACCCTGGAGTTCCTCACGCCTTTCCTGTGTAAAGCGCCCCTCTTGAGATGAGACGGGAAATGCCGAGAATTCTTTCCCGACCACGCAGGGAAAGGATCCCTCCTCTCGAGCTATGTGGCGGTAACGGGGCTCCTCTGGATGTGGGCGGGACTCTCGTGCTTCCTCTCGAGTGGAGACGGGTATGTCGGGGAACTTCTTGAGTTGCAGCAAGGATGTGAAGGACGTTTTGAAAGTTCCAGAGATTAGGTGTGATTAGCCTGGGGACGCCTCAGAGGAAATGGGCCCCATCTCGCCTGGAGGGGAGAACCTCCTGGATTTTCTCGAGTTGCGGCAGGTGCTCTCGACTTATGACGGGGACCCCAGGGACCCGCTCTGATGGCCTCAGGAAAGGCCAGTCCCCATGCTAGTTACTCGGGCCCCTCGGGATTCCTCTCCCGTCGATGCCAGGGCCTAAGACCTTGTTTGGAGTCGGTGCCGGAACGTGAGGATTCCTCTCCAGTGCTGACGTGGATCTTGGGGTTACTTCTGGAGTCTCCCCAGGGGAGTCAGTCCTCGTCTCGAGTGGGGGCATGCACGTGCGCTTTCCTCCCGAGCTGTAGGCAGCAGTGTCACACTTCCCTTCGTGCTGATTAAAGCAACTGTGGCTTTCCCTCGAGGCTTTCCCACGAGGCTTTCCCTCGAGGCTTTCCCACGAGGCTTTCCCACAGGGCTGTCCCACGTGCCACCGTGGTGTGAGTCGATCCGTGGCTTGAAAGTCGAGGCAGTGCAGGGAAAACAGGTTTCCCTGGAATGGACTGAGACATCTTGGGGACTCAGGATATGGTGGAACCACCCTGCAGTTCCTCTCGCCTTTCCTGTGGAGAGCGCCTCCTCTTCAGATGCGACGGGAACGCCAGGAATTCTTTCCCAACCACGCAGGGAAAGGGTCCCTCCTCTCGAGCTAGGAGGCGGAAGCGGGGCTCCTCTGGATGTGAGCGGGACTCTCGTGCTTCCTTTCGAGTGGAGACGGGTATGTCGGGGAACTTCTTGAGTTGCAGCAAGGGTTTGAAGGACCCTTTAGAAATTCCAGATTTTAGATGTGATTAGCCTCGGTACGCCTCAGCGGAAATGGGCCTCATCTCGCCTGGAGGGGAGAACCTCCTGGATTTTCTCGAGTTGCGGCAGGTTATCTCGTCTTACGACGGGGACCTCAGGGACCCGCTCTGGTGGCCTCAGGAAAGGCCAGTTCCCATGCGAGTTGCTCGGGGGCCTCTCGGATTCCTCTCCCGTCGATACCGGGGCCTAAGACCTTGTGTGGAGTCAGTGCCGGAACCTGAGGATTCCTCTCCAGTGCCGACATGGATCTTCGGGGACGTCTGGAGTCTCGCCAGGGGCGTCAGACCTCGGCTCGAGTGGGGGCATGTACGTGCGCTTTCCTCCCGAGCTGTAGCAGCAGTGTCACGCTTCCCTTCGCATGGATCAAGGGATCTGTGGTTATCACTCGAGGCTTTCCCACGAGGCTTTCCAACGAGGCTTTCCCACAGGGCTGTCCCACGTTCCACCGTGCTGTGAGTCGATCCTCGGCTTGAAAGTCGAGGCAGTGCAGGGAAAAAAGTTTCCCGAGAATGGACTGAGACATCTGGGGGACTCTGGGAATGGTGGCACGACCCTGGAGTTCCTCTCGCCTTTCCTGTGGAGATCACCTCCTCTTGAGATGCGACGGGAACTTCCGGAATTCTTTCCCGACAACACACGGAAAGGATCCCTCCTCTCGAGCTAGGAGGCCGAAACGGGGCTCCTCTGGATGTGGTCGGGACTCTCGTGCTTCCTCTCGAGTGGAGACGGGTATGTCTGGGGAAATTCTTGAGTTGCAGCAAGGGTGTGAAGGGCCCTTTGGAAGTTCCAGAGGTTAGATGTGATTAGCCTCGAGACGCCTCAGCGGAAATGGGCCTTATCTCGCCAGGAGAGGAGAACCTCCTGGATTTTCTCGAGTTGCGGAGGTGCTCTCGACTTACGACAGGGACCTCAGGGACCCGCTCTGGTGGCCTCAGGAAAGGCCAGTCCCCATGCGTGTTGCTCATGGGCCTCTCGGGATTCCTCTCCCGTCGATGCCGGGACCTAAGACCTTGTGTGGAGTCTGTGCCAAAACCTGAGGATTCCTCTCCATTGCTGACATGTATCTTGGGGCACTTTTGGAGTCTCCCCAGGGGAGTCAGTCCTCGTCTCGAGTGGGGGCATGCACGTGCACTTTCCTCCGAGCTGTAGCAGCAGTGTTGAGCTTCCCTTCACGAGGATCAAGGGATCTGTGGCTTTCCTCGAGGCTTTCCACGACGCTTTCCACCAGGTTTTCCCACGAGGCTTTCCCACGTCCCACAGAATGTCCCACGTGCCACCGTGGTGTCAGTTGATCCGGTTTGAA
>NW_017194269.1:0-9414 GCF_001704415.2 Capra hircus
TGGATAGTCCTGTGCAGAAAGCCTCTTTGGTGAAAGGCCTCGCAGGGAAAGCCACAGATCCCTTGATCACGCGAAGGGAAGCGTGACACTGCTGCTACAGCTCGGAAAAAGGGCACGTGCATGCCCCACTCGAGACGAGGACTGACTCCCCTGGGGAGACTCCAGAAGTACCCCAAGATCCATGTCAGCACTGGAGAGGAATCCTCAGGTTCCGGCACCGACTCCACACAAGGTCTTGGCCCCAGCATCTACGGAGAGGAATCCCGAGAGGGCCCCAGCAACTCGCATGGGGACTGGCCTTTCCTGAGGCCACCAGAGCGGGTCCCTGAGGTCCCGTCGTAAGACGAGAGCACCTGCCGCAACTCGAGAAAATCCAGGAGGTTCTCCCCTCCAGGCGAGATGAGGCCCCATTTCTGCTGAGGCGTCTGGAGGCTAATCACACTCTAAACCTCTGGAACTTCCAAAGGGTCCTTCCACACCCTTGCTGCAACTCAAGAAGTTCCCCGACATACCCGTCTCCTACTCGAGAGGAAGCACGAGAGGTCCCGCCCACATCCAGAGGGCCCCGTTTCCGCCTGCCTAGCTCGAGAGGAGGGATCCTTTCCCTGCGTGGTCGGGAAAGAATTCCCTGCGTTCCCGTCGCATCTCAAGAGGTAGGCGCTCTCCACAGGAAAGGCGAGAGGAACTCCAGGGTCGTGCCACATTCCGCAGAGTCCCCCAGATGTTCTCAGTCCATTCCAGGGAAACTGTTTTCCCTGGCACTGCCTCGACTTTCAAGCCGAGGATCGACTCACACCACGGTGGCACGTGGACAGCCCTGCTGGGAAAGCCTCCGTGGGAAAGCCTCGTGGGAAAGCCTCGAGGGAAAGCCACTGATCCCTTGATCCACGCGAAGGGAAGCGTGACACTCCTGCTACAGCTCGGGAGGAAAACCACTGTGCATGCCCCCACTCGCGAGACGAGGACTGACTCCCCTGGGAGACTCCAGAAGTACCCAAGATCCATGTCAGCACTGGAGAGGAATCCTCAGGTTCTCGGCACCGACTCCACACAAGGTCTTAGGCCCGGGCATCGAGGGAGAGGAATCCCGAGAGGCGCCCGAGCAACTCGCATGGGTGACTGGCCTTTCCTGAGGCCACCAGAGCGGGTCCCTGAGGTCCCCAGTCGTAAGTCGAGAGCACCTGCCGCAACTCGAGAAAATCCAGGAGGTTCTCCCCTCCAGGCGAGATGAGGCCCATTTCCGCTGAGGCGTCTCGAGGCTAATCACACCTAACCTCTGCGAACTTCCAAAGGGTCCTTCACACCCTTGCTGGCAACTCAAGAAGTTCCCCGACATACCCGCTCCACTCGAGAAGGAAGCCACGAGAGTCCCGCCCAACATCCAGAGGAGCCCCGTTTCCGCCTCATAGCTCGAGAGGAGGGATCCTTTCCACTGCGTGGTCGGGAAAGAATTCCCGGCGTTCCCGTCGCATCTCAAGAGGAGGCGCTCTCCACCGGAAAGGCGAGAGGAACTCCAGGGTCGTGCCACCATTCCCAAGAGTCCCCCAGATGTCTCAGTCCATTCACAGGGAAACCTGTTTTCCCTAGCACTGCCGTCGACTTTCAAGCCGAGGATCGACTCACACCACGGTGGCACGTGGGACAGCCCTAGTGGGAAACGCCTCGTGGGAAAGCCTCGTGGCGCTCGGAAAGCGTCGAGGGAAAGCCACAGATCCTTGGATCCACGCGAAGGGAAGCGTGACACTGCTGCTACAGCTCGGGAGGAAAGCGCACGTGCATGCCTCCCACTCGAGTACGAGGACTGACTCCCTGGGGAGACTCCAGAAGTACACCAAGATCCATGTCAAGCACTGGAGAGGAATCCTCAGGTTACGCGCACCGACTCCACACAAGGACTTAAGGGGCCCGAGCATCGACGGGAGAGGAATCCCGAGAGGCCCCCGAGCATACTCAGCATGGGGACTGGCCTTTCCTGAGGCCACGCAGAAGCGGGTCCCCTGAGGTCCCCGTCGTAAGTCCGAGAGCACCTGCCGCAACTCGAGAAAATCCAGGAGGTTCTCCCCCTTCCAGGCGAGATGAGGCCCATTTCCGCTGAGGCGTCTCGAGGCTAATCACACCTAACCTCTGGAACTTCCAAAGCGTCTTCACACCCTTGCTGCAACTCAAGAAGTTCCTCGACATACCCGTTCCCACTCGAGAGGAAGCACGAGAGTCCCGCCCACATCCAGAGGAGCCCCGTTTCCCCTCATAGCTCCGAGAGGAGTGGATCCTTTCCCTGGTGGTCGGGAAGAATTCCCGGCGTTCCCGGTCGCATCTCAAGAGGAGGCTCTCTCCACAGGAAAGGCGATGAGGAACTCCAGGGTCGTGCCAACCATTCCCAGAGTCCCCCAGATGTCTCAGTCCAGTTCCAGGGAAACCTGTTTTCCCAGCACTGCCGTCGACTTTCAAGCCGAGGATCGACTCACACCACGGTGGCACGTGGGACAGCCCTGTGGGAAAGCCTCGTGGGAAAGACTCGGGGAAAGCCTCGAGGGAAAGCCACAGATCCCTTTGATCGCACGCGAATGGAAGCGCTGACACTGCTGCTACAAGCTCGAGAGGAAAGCGCACGTGCATGCCCCCCACTCGAGACGAGGACTGATCCCCTGGGGAGACTCCAGAAGTACCCCAAGATCCATGTCAGCACTGGAGAGGAATCCTCACGGTTCCGCACTGACTCCACACAAGGTCTTAGCCCCGGCATCGACGGGAGAGGAATCCCGAGAGGCCCCCGAGCAACTCGCATGGGGACTGGCCTTTCCTGAGGCCACCAGAAGCGGGTCCTGAGGTCCCAGTCGTAAGTCGAGAGCACCTGCCGCAACTCGAGAAAATCCAGGAGGTTCTCCCCTCCAGGCGAGATGAGGCCCATTTCCGCTGAGGCGTCTCGAAGGCTAATCACATCTAACGTCTGGAATCTTCCACAGGGTCCTTCACACCCTTGCTGCAACTCAAGAAGTTCCCCGACATACCCGTCTCCACTCGAGAGGAAGCACGAGAGTCCCGCCCACATCCAGAGGAGCCCCGTTTCCGCCTCCTAGCTCGAGAGGAGGGATCCTTTCCCTGCGGGTCGGGAAAGAATTCCCGGCGTTCCCGTCGCATCTCAAGAGGAGGCGCTCTCCACAGGAAAGGCGAGAGGAACTCCAGGATCGAGGCACATTCCCAGAATCCCCAGATGTCTCAGTCCATTCCAGGGAAACCTGTTTTCCCTGCACTGTTTCGACTTTCAAGCCGAGGATCGACTCACAACACGGTGGCACGTGGGACAGTCCTTTGGGAAAGTCCTCGTGGGAAATCCTCGTGGGAAAGCCTCGAAGGAAAGCCACAGATCCCTTGATCCATGCGAAGGAAAGCGTGACACTGCTGCTACAGCTCGGGAGGAAAGCGCACTTGGATGCCCCCACTCGAGACGAGGACTGAGTCCCCTGGGGAGACTCCAGAAGTACCCCAAGATCCATGTCAGCACTGGAGAGGAATCCTCAGGTTCTGCACCGACTCCACACATGGTCTTAAGCCCCAGCATCGACGGGAGAGGATCCCGAGAGGCCCCTGAGCAACTCGCATGGGGATTGGCCTTTCCTGAGGCCACCAGAGCAGGTCCCTGAGGTCCCCGTCGTAAGTCGAGAGCACCTGCCGCAACTCGAGAAAATCCAGGAGGTTCTCCCCTCCAGGCGAGATGAGGCCCATTTCCGCTGAGGCGTCTCGAGGCTAATCACACCTAACTTCTGGAACTTCCAACGGGTCCTTCACACCCTTGCTGCAACTCTAAAAGTTCCCCGACATACCCGTCTCCACTCGAGAGGAAGCACGAGAGTCCCGCCCACATCCAGAGGAGCCCCGTTTCCGGCCTCCTTGCTCGAGAGACGGGTTCCTTTCCCTGCGTTTTCGGGAAAGAATTCCCGGCGTTCCTGTCGCATCTTAAGAGGAGGCACTCTCCACAGGAAAGGTGAGAGGAACTCCAGGGTCGTGCCACCATTCCCAGAGTCCTCCAGATGTCTCAGTCCATTCCAGGGAAACCTGTTTTCCCTGCACTGTTTCGACTTTCAAGCCGAGGATCGACTCACACCACGGTGGCACGTGGGACAGCCCTGTGGGAAAGCCTCGAGGGAAAGCCACAGATCCCTTTATCCACGCGAAGGGAAGCGCGACACTGCTGCTACAGCTCGGGAGGAAAGCGCACGTGCATGCCCCCTCTCGAGACGAGGACTGACTCCCTTGGGCAGACTCCAGAAGTACCCCAAGATCCATGTCAGCACTGGAGAGGAATGCTCAGGTTACGGCACCGATTCCACACAAGATCTAGGGCCCCGGCATCGATGGGAGAGGAATCCCGAGAGGCCCCCGAGCAACTCGCATGGGGACTGGACTTTCCTGAGGCCACCAGAGCGGGTCCCTGAGGTCCCCGTCGTAAGTCGAGAGCACCTGCCGCAACTCGAGAAAATCCAGGAGGTTCTCCCCTCCAGGCGAAATGAGGCCCATTTCCGCTGAGGCGTCTCGAGGCTAATCACATCTAACATCTGGAACTTCCAAAGGGTCCTTCACACCCTTGCTGCAACTCAAGAAGTTCTCTGACATACCCGTCTCCACTCGAGAGGAAGCACGAGAGTCCCGCCCACATCCAGAGGAGCCCCGTTTCCGCCTCCTAGCTCGAGAGGAGGGATCCTTTTCCTGCGTGGTGGGGAAAGAATTCCCCGCGTTCCCGTCGCATCTCAAGTGGAGGCGCTTGCCAGGGTCCAGCCCCGGTGGATCCAGGGAATTCGAAGGGTGGACGGCGTTGGCGTGGAAAGACTTGTTTGTTTATTAATGTAAGATTAGGTTAAGAAACTATAGTGTAATAAGAAGATTAAGTGGAGGAAGAGGGCTGAATAGCTTGGTTTTCACGGAAGGCCATTAAAATTCCAGACAAGGAATTTGCACCATCTACGTTTGGCCACCGGCGCCCGCTTGAATATCTAAGGGTGCCTCGCCTTAAGCTCCCTTTCGTGCGGGTCTTAACAGCCGGGGCAAGTAAGTAGACCTGGCGAGCCTCCGCGCCCCAGATGGAGATTCAGCCTGAAGTTAAAGTAAAGAGCAGAGAGAGGGAAGGGGAGAGAAGAAGAGAGAGAGAGAGACATGGGGGGATCCAGAGTCCCAAGAAACTAGGCCGAGAGACTAGTTCGAGAAACTGGTCCAATCCTTTATTGTTCAGAAGGCCTTTTATACTTTTGATAAAACATGGAGATCAATGGGTAACACAGAATTATGTAGCGTTCGCAGCGCAGACTCTTTCTATACATCATTTTGTATACAAAAGGTCTCTGGTGATTTACATTATCTTCTGGCCAAGAGGCTTGTTAACACTTTTTAGCTCTCTTCCTTAATGAATGTTAATTTTGTTTCCCCTGAAGTGTTTTTTTTAATCTGCATCTCCTTAAAGCATTAAAGTTACATCTCTATAGAACAAAGGTGCAGTGCGATAGAACAAAGGTGCAGTGGGATATAACAAAGAAGGTACTTAACTCGAGGATCTAATGTTGCTAATACTAGGTCTACTACTTGTTTTTCTATATACCAACTATATCTAAAAATAAAGGATATGAAAATTTGGCAGCAAACATTGACTCAACAAATGAAACTTATAATCAGTCCTATTCTAAAGATTTTGACTCCTCGGAAGCCCCTACATTCCTAGGATGTTTTAAGCTTCCTGTGCCTCCTGCGGTCAGGAGGCCTCAAACAAACACACTTGCAGAGTCCTGCAGGCAGGCTAGAAAGCCATCGGAGGGGTTTTTTGGATTGAAACACTCTTTCAAATGCAGAAGACTAAAGCCCTGAATTGACTTTTTCCAGAAAATGTCAGAAGAGTGGAAAAGCAGAGCACAAAAGCCGGCAGATTTTTGTTGGGGTACATGCTTAGGAATTTCCAGAGGGGCCCCTGAAGTCTGAGCACGCCTTGCGTATGTCAGCCCTTCCCTTCCTCACACTCGCACGCTTCCAGGCTCCACGAGGCCCAGGCGCCACTTCCCCGGTTCCCGATCCAGCACAGGCCTTTCCCCTGGCATCGGGGACGGATGGGCCCGGGCCTCTCGCCCACCGGAAGCCTTTGTGAGGAATCCCGCCCGTGACAAGGTCATGAGGAAGGAAGCTGACATACGCAAGGCGTGCTCAGACTTCAGGGGCCCCTCTGGAAATTCCTAAGCATGTACCCCAACAAAAATCTGCCGGCTTTTGTGCTCTGCTTTTCCACTCTTCTGACATTTTCTGGAAAAAGTCAATTCAGGGCTTTAGTCTTCTGCATTTGAAAGAGTGTTTCAATCCAAAAAACCCCTCCGATGGCTTTCTAGCCTGCCTGCAGGACTCTGCAAGTGTGTTTGTTTGAGGCCTCCTGACCGCAGGAGGCACAGGAAGCTTAAAACATCCTAGGAATGTAGGGGCTTCCGAGGAGTCAAAATCTTTAGAATAGGACTGATTATAAGTTTCATTTGTTGAGTCAATGTTTGCTGCCAAATTTTCATATCCTTTATTTTTAGATATAGTTGGTATATAGAAAAACAAGTAGTAGACCTAGTATTAGCAACATTAGATCCTCGAGTTAAGTACCTTCTTTGTTATATCCCACTGCACCTTTGTTCTATCGCACTGCACCTTTGTTCTATAGAGATGTAACTTTAATGCTTTAAGGAGATGCAGATTAAAAAAAACACTTCAGGGGAAACAAAATTAACATTCATTAAGGAAGAGAGCTAAAAAGTGTTAACAAGCCTCTTGGCCAGAAGATAATGTAAATCACCAGAGACCTTTTGTATACAAAATGATGTATAGAAAGAGTCTGCGCTGCGAACGCTACATAATTCTGTGTTACCCATTGATCTCCATGTTTTATCAAAAGTATAAAAGGCCTTCTGAACAATAAAGGATTGGACCAGTTTCTCGAACTAGTCTCTCGGCCTAGTTTCTTGGGACTCTGGATCCCCCCATGTCTCTCTCTCTCTCTTCTTCTCTCCCCTTCCCTCTCTCTGCTCTTTACTTTAACTTCAGGCTGAATCTCCATCTGGGGCGCGGAGGCTCGCCAGGTCTACTTACTTGCCCCGGCTGTTAAGACCCGCACGAAAGGGAGCTTAAGGCGAGGCACCCTTAGATATTCAAGCGGGCGCCGGTGGCCCAAACGTAGATGGTGCAAATTCCTTGTCTGGAATTTTAATGGCCTTCCGTGAAAACCAAGCTATTCAGCCCTCTTCCTCCACTTAATCTTCTTATTACACTATAGTTTCTTAACCTAATCTTACATTAATAAACAAACAAGTCTTTCCACGCCAACGCCGTCCAGCCCTTCGAATTCCCTGGATCCACCGGGGCTGGACCCTGGCAAGCGCCTCCACTTGAGATGCGACGGGAACGCGGGGAATTCTTTCCCCACCACGCAGGAAAAGGATCCCTCCTCTCGAGCTAGGAGGCGGAAACGGGGCTCCTCTGGATGTGGGCGGGACTCTCGTGCTTCCTCTCGAGTTGAGACGGGTATGTCAGAGAACTTCTTGAGTTGCAGCAAGGGTGTGAAGGACCCTTTGGAAGTTCCAGATGTTAGATGTGATTAGCCTCGAGACGCCTCAGCGGAAATGGGCCTCATTTCGCCTGGAGGGGAGAACCTCCTGGATTTTCTCGAGTTGCGGCAGGTGCTCTCGACTTACGACGGGGACCTCAGGGACCCGCTCTGGTGGCCTCAGGAAAGTCCAGTCCCCATGCGAGTTGCTCGGGGGCCTCTCGGGATTCCTCTCCCATCGATGCCGGGGCCCTAGATCTTGTGTGGAATCGGTGCCGTAACCTGAGCATTCCTCTCCAGTGCTGACATGGATCTTGGGGTACTTCTGGAGTCTGCCCAAGGGAGTCAGTCCTCGTCTCGAGAGGGGGCATGCACGTGCGCTTTCCTCCCGAGCTGTAGCAGCAGTGTCGCGCTTCCCTTCGCGTGGATAAAGGGATCTGTGGCTTTCCCTCGGAGGCTTTCCCACAGGGCTGTCCCACGTGCCACCGTGGTGTGAGTCGATCCTCGGCTTGAAAGTCGAAACAGTGCAGGGAAAACAGGTTTCCCTGGAATGGACTGAGACATCTGGGGGACTCTGGCGAATGGTGGCACGACCCTGGAGTTCCTCTCACCTTTCCTGTGGACAGTGCCTCCTCTTAAGACTTGCGACAGGAACGCCGGGAATTCTTTCCCTGAACACGCCAGGGAAAGGAACCCGTCTCTCGAGCTAGGAGGCCGGAAACGGGGCTCCTCTGGATGTGGGCGGGACTCTCGTGCTTCCTCTCGAGTGGAGACGGGTATGTCGGGGAACTTTTAGAGTTGCAGCAAGGGTGTGAAGGACCCGTTTGGAAGTTCCAGAAGTTAGGTGTGATTAGCCTCGAGACGCCCTCAGCGGAAATGGGCCTCATCTCGCCTGGAGGGGAGAACCTCCTGGATTTTCTCGAGTTGCGGCAGGTGCTCTCGACTTACGACGGGGACCTCAGGGACCTGCTCTGGTGGCCTCAGGAAAGGCCAATCCCCATGCGAGTTGCTCAGGGCCTCTCGGGATCCTCTCCCGTCGATGCTGGGGCTTAAGACCATGTGTGTGGAGAAACCTGTGGATTCCTCTCCAGTGCTGACATGGATCTTGGGTACTTCTGGAGTCTCCCCAGGGACTCAGTCCTCGTCTCGAGTGGGGCATCCAACGTGCGCTTTCCTCCCGAGCTGTAGCAGCAGTGTCACGCTTTCCTTCGTGGATCAAGGATCTGTGGCTTTCCTTCGAGGCTTTCCCACGAGGATTTCCCACGAGACTTTCCCAAAGGACTGTCCCACGTGCCACCGTGTTGTGAGTCGATCCTCGGCTTGAAAGTCGAACAGTGCAGGGAAAACAGGTTTCCCTGGAATGGACTGAGACATCTGGGGGATTCTGGGAATGTGCCTCGACCCTGGAGTTCCTCTCGCCTTTCCTGTGGAGAGCGCCTCCTCTTGAGATGCGACGGGGAACGCCGGGAATTCTTTCCCGACCCGCAGGGAAAGGATCCCTCCTCTCGAGCTAGGAGGCGGAAACGGGGCTCCTCTGGATGTGGGCGGGACTCTCGTGCTTCCTCTCGAGTGGAGACGGGTATGTCGGGGAACTTCTTGAGTTGCAGCAAGGGTGTGAAGGACCCTTTCGAAGTTCCAGAGCTTAGTGTGATTAGCCTCGAGACGCCTAGGCGGAAATGGGCCTCATCTCGCCTGAGGGGAGAACCTCCTGGATTTTCTCGAGTTGCGGCAGGTGCTCTCGACTTACGACGGGGACCTCAGGGACCCTCTCTGGTGGCCTCAGGAAAGGCCAGTCCCCATGCGAGTTGCTCGGGGGCCTCTCGGGATTTCCTCTCCCGTCGATGCCGGGGCCTAAGACCTTG
>NW_017194270.1:0-9414 GCF_001704415.2 Capra hircus
ATGCGCCAGGAACGCCAGGAATTCTTTCCTGACAACGCAGGGAAAGGATCCTCCTCTCGAGCTAGGAGGCGGAAACGGGGCTCCTCTGGATGTGGCGGGGTCTCTGGTGCTTCCTCTCGTGTGGAGACGGGTATGTCGGGGAACTTCTTGAGTTGCAGCAAGGGTGTGAAGGACCCTTTGGAAGTTCCAGAGTTTAGGTGTGATTAGACTCGAGACGCCTCAGCAGAAATGGGCCTCATCTCGCCTGCAGGGGAGAACCTCCTGGATTTTCTCGAGTTTCAGCAGGTGCTCTCCAGTTACGCCGGACTTATGTAACCCGCTCTGGTCCGCTCAGGAAATGCCAGTCCACTTGCGAGTTGCTAAGGGGCCTCTCGGGATTCCTCTCCGGTCGATGACGGGGCCTAAGACCTTGTTTGGAGTCGGTGCCCGAACCTGAGGTTTCCTCTCCAGTGCTGACATGGATCTTGGGTACTACTGGAGTCTCCACAGGGGAGTCATCTTCGTCTCCAATGGGGCATGCACGTGCGCTTTTCTCCCGAGCATTAGGAGCAGAGTCAATTTTCCCGTTGGGTTGATCAAGGGTTTCTTGTTTTCCCTCGAGGCTTTCCCACGAGGTTTCCCACGAGGCTTTCCCACAGGGCTGTCCCACGTGCCACCATCGTGTGAGTCGGTCCTCCGCGTGAACGTCGAGGCAGTGCAGGGTAAACAAGTTCCTCTGGAAAGGACTGAGACATCTGGGGGACTCTTGGAATGGTGGAACGACCCTGGAGTTCCTCTCACCTTTCTTGTGGAGCGTGCCTCCTCTTGAGATGCGACAGGTACGACAGGAATTCTTTCCCGGCCAATCAGGGAAAGCATCCCTCACATTGAGCTAGGAGGGGAATTGGGGCTCCTCTGGATGTGGGGTGGTACCCTGGTGATTCCTATGTAGTGGCGACGGGTCTCTCCTGGATCTTCTTGAGTTGCAACAAGGTGTGAAAGGACCCTTTGGAAGTTCCAGAGGTTAGGTGTGATTAGCCTCGAGACGTCTCAGTGGAAATGGGCCTCATCTCGCCTGAAGGGAGAATCTCCTTCATTTTCCGAGTTGTGGCAGGTGCTCTCGACTTACGACGGGGGACCTCAGGGACCCGTTCTGTTGGCCTTAGGAAGACCAGTCCCCATGCGAGTTGCTAGAGGGCCTCTCGGGATTCCTCACCGGTAGATGCCGGGGCCCAAGACCTTCGGTGGAGTGGGGCCAGAACCTGAGTATTCCTCTCCAGTGCTGACATGTTTTTGGGATACTTCTGAAGTCTCCCAAAGGGAATCAGTCCTCGTCTCGAGTGGGGGCATGCGCATGCTCCTTCCTCCCGAGCTGTAGCAGCAGTGTCATGCTTCCCGTCGCGTGGATCAATGGATCTGTGGCTTTTCCTCTAGGCTTTTCCTAGAGGATTTCCCACGAGGCTTTCCCACAGGGCTGTCCCCCGTGCCACCGTGGTGTGAGGCGATCCTCGGCATGAAAGTTTAAGCACTCTGTAAAAACAAGATCCTCTGGAATGGACTGAGACATCTGGGGACGCTTGGAATGGTGGCACGACCATGGAGTTCCTCTCTCCCTTCCTGTGGAGAGCGCCTCCACCTGAGATGCGACGGGAATGCCGGAAGTTCTTTCCCGACCAAGCAGGGAAAGGATCCCTCATCTCTAGCTAGGAGGATGAAACGGGGCTACTCTGGATGTGGGCAGGACCCTCGTGTTTCCTCTCGAGTGGAGATGGGAATGTCGGGGAACTTCTTGAGTTGCAGCAAGGGTGTGAAGGACCCTTTGGAAGTTCCAGAGATTAGATGTAATTAGCCTCGAGACACCTCATTGGAAATGGGCCTCATCTCGCCTGGAGGGGAGAACCTCCTGGATTTTTCGAGTTGCGGCAGGTGCTCCCGACTTACGACGGGGACCTCAGGGACCCGCTCTGGTGGCTTCATCAAAGGCCAGTCCCCATGCCAGATGCTGGGGGCTTCTCTTGATAACTCTCCTGTTGATGCCCGGGCCGAACAACTTGTGTGGATTCGGGGCCGGAACCTGAGGTTTCCTCTGCAGTGCTGACATGGATATTGGGGTTCTTCTGGAGTCTCCCCTGGAGAGTCAATCCTCCTCTCAAGTGAGGGCACGCACGTGTGCTTTCCTCCCGAGCTGTAGCAGCAGGGTCACGCTTCCCGTCGTGTGGATCAAGGGATCTGTGGCTTTCCCTGGAGGCTTTCCCACGAGGCTTTCTCACAGGGCTTTCCCTCGTGCCACCGTGGTGTGAGTTGATCCTCAGCGTGAAAGTCGAGGCAGTGCAGGGAAAACAGGTTCCTCTGAATTGGACTGATGCTGGGAGCCAGTATGAGGACTCCCGCCCGTGATAACGTCATGAGGAAGAAAGCTGACATAGGCATGGTGTGTTCAGACTTCAGGGACCCCTCTGGAAGTTCCTACGCACGTACCCCAACAAAAATCTGCCGGCTTTTTTGCTCTGCTTTTCCACTCTTCTGACATTTTCTGGAAAAAGTCAATTCAGGGCTTTAGTCTTCTGCATTTGAAAGAGTGTTTCAATCCAAAAACCCCTCTGAATGCTTTCTAGCCTGCCTGCAGGACTCGTACAGCTGGGCATGTGATTGTTTGAGGCCTCCTTTCCCCAGGAGGCACAGGAAGCTTAAAAACATCCTAGGAATGTAGGGGCATCCGAGGAGTCAAAATCTTTATAATAGGACTGATTAAAAGTTTCATTTTTTTGGGTCAATGCTTGCTGCTAAATTTTCATATCCTTTATTTTTAGATAGAGTTGGTATATTAAAAAAACAAGTAGTAGACCTGGTATTAGCAACATTAGATCTTTGAGTTAAGTACCTTCTTTGTTATAACCCACTGCACCTTTGTTCTATAGAGATGTAACTTTAATGCTTTAAGGAAATGCAGATTAAAAAAAACACTTCAGAGGAAACAAAATTAACATTCATTAAGGAAGAGAGCCAAAAAGTGTTTAACAAGCCTCTTGGCCAGAAGATAATGTAAATCACCAGAGACCTTTTGTATACAAAATGATGTACAGAAAGAGTCTGGGGTGCGAACGCTACATAATTTTGTGTTACCCATTGAACTCCATGTTTTATCAAAAGTATAAAAGGCTTTATGAACAATAAAGGATGGGGCCAGTTTCTCGGACCAGTTTCTCGAACTAGTCTCTCGGCCTGGTTTCTTGGACTCAGGCTCCCCCCGTGTCTTTTTCTCTCTTTCTTCTTCTCTCCCTTTCCTTCTCTCTGCTTTTTACTTTAACTTCAGGCTGAATCTCCACCAGGGGCGCGGAGGCTCGCCAGGTCTACTTACTTGCCTGGCTGTTAAGACCTGCACGAAAGGGAGCTTAAGGCGAGGCACCCTTAGATATTCAAGCAGGGGCTGGTGGCCCAACGTAGATGGTGAAAATTCCTTGTCTGGAATTTTATTGGCCTTCCACGTAAACCAAGCTATTCAGCCCTTTTCCTCCAGTTAATCTTCTTACTACACTATAATTTCTTAATCTAATCTTACATTAATAAATAAAAAAGACTTTCCACGACAACGCCGTCCATCCGTCGAATTCCCTGGATCCAGCGGGGCTGGACCCCGGCAGACTGAGATATCTGGGGGACTCTTGGAATGGTGGCACGACCCTGGAGTTCCTCCGCCTTTCCTGTGGAGAGCGCCTCCTCATGAGATGCGACGGGAACACCGGGAATTCTTTCCCGAACATGCAGGGAAAGGATACCTGACCTCGAGGTATGAGGCGGAAACGGGGCTCCTCTGGATGTGGGATTCTCGTGCTTCCTCTCGAGTGGAGACGGGTATGTCGGGAACTTCTTGAGTTGCAGCAAGGGTGTGCCTTTGGAAGTTCCAGAGGTTAGGTTGATTAGCCTCGAGACGCCTCAGGAAATGGGCCTCATCTCGCCTGGAGGGGAGAACCTCCTGGATTTTCTCGAGTTGCGGCAGTGCTCTCGACTTACGACGGGGACCTCAGGGACCCGCTCTGGTGGCCTCAGGAAAGGCCAGTCCCCATGCGAGTTGCTCGGGGGCCTCTCGGGATTCCTCTCCCGTCGCGGCCTAAGACCTTGTGTGGAGTCGGTGCCGGAACCTGAGGATTCCTCTCCAGTGCTGACATGGATCTTGGGTACTTCTGGAGTCTCCCCAGGGGAGTCAGTCCCGTCTCGAGTGGGGCATGCACGTGCGCTTTCCTCCCGAGCTGTAGCAGCAGTGTCACGCTTCCCTTCCCGTGGATCAAGGGATCAGGCTTTCCTCGAGGCTTTCCGAGGCTTTCCCGCTTTCCCACAGGGCTGTCCCACGTGCCACCGTGGTGTGAGTCGATCCTCGGCTTGAAAGTCGAGGCAGTGCAGGGAAAACAGGTTTCCCTGGAATGGACTGAGACATCTGGGGACTCTGGAATGGGGCACGACCCTGGAGTTCTCTCGCCTTTCCTGTGGAGAGCGCCTCCTCTTGAGATGCGAGGGAACGCCGGGAATTCTTTCCGACCACACAGGCGAAAAGGATCCCCTCTCGAGCTAGGAGGCGGAAACGGGGCTCCTCTGGATGTGGGCGGGACTCTCGTGCTTCCTCTCGAGTGGAGACGGGTATGTCGGGGAACTTCTTGAGTTGCAGCAAGGGTGTGAAGGACCCTTTGGAAGTTCCAGAGGTTAGGTGTGATTAGCCTCGAGACGCCTCAGCGGAAATGGGCCTCATCTCGCCTGGAGGGGAGAACCTCCTGGATTTTCTCGAGTTGCGGCAGGTGCTCTCGACTTACGACGGGGACCTCAGGGACCCGCTCTGGTGGCCTCAGGAAAGGCCAGTCCCCATGCGAGTTGCTCGGGGCCTCTCGGGATTCCTCTCCCTTCGATGCCGGGCCTAAGATCTTGTGTGGAGTCGGTGCCGGAACCTGAGGATTCCTCTCAGTGCTGACATGGATCTTGGGGTACTTCTGGAGTCTCCCCAGGGGAGTCAGTCCTCGTCTCGAGGGGGCATGCACGTGCTTCCTCCCGAACTGTAGCAGCAGTGTCACTCTTCCCTTCGCCTGGATCAAGGGATCTGTGGCTTTCCCGGAGGCTTTCCCACGGGCTTTCCACGAGGCTTTCCCACAGGGCTGTCCCACGTGCCACCTCGGTTTGAGTCGATCCTCGGCTAGAAGTCGAGGCAGTGCAGGAAAACAGGTTTCCCTGGAATGGACTGAGACATCTGGGGGACTCTGGAATGGTGGCACGACAATGGAGTTCCTCACTCCTTTCCTGTGCAGAGCGCCTCCTCTTGAAATCCGTTGAGAACGCCGGGAATTCTTTCCCGACCACGCAGGGAAAGGAACCCTCCTCGAGCTATGAGGCAGAAATGGGGCTCCCTGGATGTGGGCGGGACTCTCGAGCTTCCTCTGGAGTGGACACGGTATGTCGGGAACTTCTTGAGTTTCACCAAGGGTGTGAAGGACCCTTTGGAAGTTCAGAGGTTAGGTGTGATTAGCCTCGAGACGCCTCTGCAGAAATGGGCCTCATCTCGCCTGGAGGGGAGAACCTCCTGGATTTTCTCGAGTTGCGGCAGGTGCTCTCGACTTACGGGGACCTCAGGGACCCGCTCTGGTGGCCTCAGAAAGGCCAGTCCCCATGCGAGTTCCTCGGGGGCCTCTGGGATTCCTCTCCCGTCGATGCCGGGCCTAAGATCTAGTGTGGAGTTGGTGCGGAACCTGAGGATTCCTCTCCAGTGCTGACATGGATCTTGGGGTACTTCTGGAGTCTCCCCAGGGGAGTCAGCCCTCGTCTCGAGTGGGGCATGCACGTGCCCTTTCTCTCGCTCTAGCAGCAGTGTCGCCCTTCCCTTCGAGTATCAAGGGATCTGTGGCTTTTCCTCGAGGCTTTCCCACGAGGCTTTCCCCACAGGGCTGTCCCACGTGCCACTGTGGTGTGAGTCGATCCTCGGCTTGAAAGTCGAGGCAGTGCAGGGAAAACAGGTTTCCCTGGAATGGACTGAGACATCTGGGGGACTCTGGAATGGTGGCCCGACCCTGGAGTTCCTCTCGCCTTTCCTGTGGAGAGCGCCTCCTCTTGAGATGCGAGGGAACGCCGGGAATTCTTTCCCGACCATGCAGGGAAAGGATTCCTCCTCTCGAGCTTGAGGCGGAAAATGGGGCTCCTCTGGATTTGGGGGACTCTCGTGCTTCCTCTCGAGTGGAGAGGGTATGTCGGGAACTTCTTGAGTTGCAGCAAGGTGTGAAGGACCCTTTGGAAGTTCCAGAAGTTAGGTGTGATTAGCCTCGAGACGCCTCAGGAAATGGGCCTCATCTCGCCTGGAGGGAGAACCTCCTGGATTTTCTCGAGTTGTGGCAGGTGCTCTCGACTTACGACGGGGACCTCAGGGACCCGCTCTGGTGGCCTCAGGAAAGGCCAGTCCCCATGCGAGTTGCTCGGGGCCTCTCGGGATTCCTCTCCCGTTGATGCGGCCTAAGACCTTGTGTGGAGTCGGTGCCGGAACCTGAGGATTCCTCTCCAGTGCTGACATGGATCTTGGGGTACTTCTGGAGTCTCCCCAGGGGAGTCAGTCCTCGTCTCGAGTGGGGCATGCACGCGCTTTCCTCCCGAGCTGTAGCAGCAGTGTCACGCTTCCCTTCGCGTGGATCAAGGGATCTGTGGCTTTCCCTCGAGGCTTTCCTCTTTCCCACGAGGCTTTCCCACAGGGCTGTCCCACGTGCCACCGTGGTGTGAGTCGATCCTCGGCTTGAAAGTCAGGCAGTGCAGGGAAAACAGGTTTCCCTGGAATGGACTGAGACATCTGGGGACTCTGGGAATGTGGCACGACCCTGAGTTCCTCTCGCCTTTCCTGTGGGAGCGCCTCCTCTTGAGATGCGACGGAACCCCGGGAATTCTTTCCGAACACGCAGGGAAAGGATCC
Organism: Capra hircus; assembly: GCF_001704415.2. Lineage (NCBI taxonomy): Eukaryota > Metazoa > Chordata > Mammalia > Artiodactyla > Bovidae > Capra > Capra hircus. The sequence goes on from NW_017194270.1 coordinate 6,908, forward strand.
CTCCTCTCGAGCTAGGAGGCGGAAACGGGGCTCCTCTGGATGTGGCGGGACTCTCGTGCTTCCTCTCGAGTGGAGACGGGTATGTGGGAACTTCTTGAGTTGCAGCAAGGTGTGAAGACCCTTTGGAAGTTCCAGAGGTTAGGTGTGATTAGCCTCGAGACGCCTCAGCGAAATGGGCCTCATCTCGCCTGGAGGGGAGAACCTCCTGGATTTTCTCGAGTTGCGGCAGGTGCTCTCGACTTACGACGGGGACCTCAGGGACCCGCTCTGGTGGCCTCAGGAAAGGCCAGTCCCCATGCGAGTTGCTCGGGACTCTCGGATTCCTCTCCCATCGATGCCGGGCCTAAGATCTTGTGTGGAGTCGGTGCCGGAACCTGAGGATTCCTCTCCAGTGCTGACATGGATCTTGGGGTACTTCTGGAGTCTCCCCAGGGGAGTCAGTCCTCGTCTCGAGTGGGGCATGCACGTGCGCTTTCCTCCCGAGCTGTAGCAGCAGTGTTCACTTCCCTTCGCGTGGATCAAGGGATCTGTGGCTTTCCCTCGAGGCTTTTCTTTTCCACGAGGCTTTCCCACAGGGCTGTCCCACGTGCCACCGTGGTGTGAGTCGATCCTCGGCTTGAAAGTCGAGGCAGTGCAGGGAAAACAGGTTTCCCTGGAATGGACTGAGACATCTGGGGACTCTGGGAATGGTGGCACGACCCTGGAGTTCCTCTCGCCTTTCCTGTGGAGAGCGCCTCCTCTTGAGATGCGACGGGAATGCGGGAATTCTTTCCCGACCACGCAGGGAAAGGATCCCTCCTCTCGAGCTAGGAGGCGGAAACGGGGCTCCTCTGGATGTGGGGGACTCTCGTGCTTCCTCTCGAGTGGAGACGGGTATGTCGGGAACTTCTTGAGTTGCAGCAAGGGTGTGAAGGACCTTTGGAAGTTCCAGAGTTAGGTGTGATTAGCCTCGAGACGCCTCAGCAAATGGGCCTCATCTCGCCTGGAGGGGAGAACCTCCTGGATTTTCTCGAGTTGCGGCAGGTGCTCTCGACTTACGACGGGGACCTCAGGGACCCGCTCTGGTGGCCTCAGGAAAGGCCAGTCCCCATGCGAGTTGCTCGGGGGCCTCTCGGGATTCCTCTCCCGTCGATGCCGGGCCTAAGACTTGTGTGGAGTCGGTGCCGGAACCTGAGGATTCCTCTCCAGTGCTGACATGGATCTTGGGTACTTCTGGAGTCTCCCCAGGGAGTCAGTCCTCGTCTCGAGTAGGGCATGCACGTGCGCTTTCCTCCCGAGCTGTAGCAGCAGTGTCACGCTTCCCTTCGCGTGGATCAAGGGATCTGGCTTTCCCTCGAGGCTTTCCCACGAGGCTTTCCCACGAGGCTTTCCACAGGTGTCCCACGTGCCACCGTGGTGTGAGTCGATCCTCGGCTTGAAAGTCGAGGCAGTGCAAGGAAAACAGGTTTCCCTGGAATGGACTGAGACATCTGGGGGACTCTGGGAATGGTGGCACGACCCTGGAGTTCCTCTCCTTTCCTGTGAGAGCGCCTCTCTTGAGATGCGACGGAAGCCGGGAATTCTTTCCCGACCACGCAGGGAAAGGATCCCTCCCCTCGAGCTAGGGGGAAACGGGGCTCCTCTGGATGTGGCGGGACTCTCGTGCTTCCTCTCGAGTGGAGACCGGTATGTCGGGAACTTCTTGAGTTGCAGCAAGGTTGTGAAGGACCCTTTGGAAGTTCCAGAGTTAGGTGTGATTAGCCTCGAGACGCCTCAGCGGAAATGGGCCTCATCTCGCCTGGAGGGGAGAACCTCCTGGATTTTCTCGAGTTGCGGCAGGTGCTCTCGACTTACGGGGACCTCAGGGACCGCTCTGGTGGCCTCAGGAAAGGCCAGTCCCCTGCGAGTTGCTCGGGCCTCTCGGATTCCTCTCCCGTCGATGCGGCCTAAGACCTTGTGTGGAGTCGGTGCCGGAACCTGAGGATTCCTCTCCAGTGCTGACATGGATCTTGGGTACTTCTGGAGTCTCCCCAGGGGAGTCAGTCCTCGTCTCGAGTGGGGGCATGCACGTGCGCTTTCCTCCCGAGCTGTAGCAGCAGTGTCACGCTTCCCTTCGCGTGGATCAAGGGAATCTGTGGCTTTCCCTCGAGGCTTTCCCAGGCTTTCCACGAGGCTTTCCCACAGGGCTGTCCCACGTGCCACCGTGGTGTGAGTCGATCCTCGGCTTGAAAGTCGAGGCAGTGCAGGGAAAACAGGTTTCCCTGGAATGGACTGAGACATCTGGGGACTCTGGAATGGTGGCACGACCCTGGAGTTCCTCTCGCCTTTCCTGTGGAGAGCGCCTCCTCTTGAGATGCCGACGGGAACGCGGGAATTCTTTCCGACACGCAGGAAAGGATCCTCCTCTCGAGCTAGGAGGCGAAACGGGGCTCCTCTGGATGTGGGGACTCTCGTGCTTCCTCTCGAGTGGAGACGGGTATGTCGGGAACTTCTTGAGGTTGCAGCAAGGGTGTGAAGGACCCTTTGAA